>NW_005871555.1:607536-633073 GCF_000147115.1 Myotis lucifugus | reverse complement strand
TGCGTCCTGTCGACTTCTGGGCTGGACGGAGGGGTGGCCGGGGGCTTTGTCAACATGAGTCAGTCGGTGGTTTAAAGAAACTCGTTTGTGTGTCCCGAGGGCAAGTGGTACAAGGTCAGTCTCCAAAGTGACCAGCCTCCACGCTCCCTGAGCTCCGGCTTCTCCACGGCCGCTGGGAGCCGCCCTGCAGTCTGCGCGCCCCTCCTGCTCTGAAGACGCCCTAGCGGCCGCAGCAGCCTGGCCCACAGCTGGGAGCCCGCAGCTGCTCTGGGTCGCTAAGAGGTAGTGGGTTTTGGACAGAAGACTTGATCCATGGCCACGTGCTTTCCGGGCTTATGTAAAGCCAACCTGGATTTGTACAGAAATGATGCTTTCAGAGAACATCCAGTCAATGCCAGACCACGGCCAGACCTGGCGCTGGAAAAGGCTGCCTGTCCCACTCGCGTTGGCTCTGCATCGTGCTGGCTGCCTGGCACCAGGCCTGGCCCGCGAGGTGAGCACTGCGGTGTGGCCAGGGGATGGAGGCGCTCCTGGAGGCCTCCCTCTGTTGGGGCCCGAGGCTTACTCACTGCTCAGGCCCGGGCGGCAGGCGGCCAGTGGCCCGGGACACCGCCCCGTCCGCGGCAGGTGGGCCCTCCTGGCCACCTTCAGGTATCTTCCCCCCAAAAGGCTCTGACACAGACTCCTGCGCCATTTCTGAGACTGGCTCGCTCTGGCCTCCGGAGCCACCTGGCCTGGAAGCAGCCGGGCAGCCTCGGGTCACACCCAGAGCGCGGCCTGGAGTGCTGCTCCGCGCGGATCCCGGTGCAGAGCGTCCTGCACACAACGCCAGAGAGCAGAGCAGAAGCCAGGGTGTGAGAAGCACAGGGTTCACGGTCACCCCACGGGGCGGGGCTCCCGGCCCCTCCCAGCCTGAGCACTGCTTCAGCTGTCACTCTCCAGCTGTCACTCATCAGCTGTCACTCATCAGCTGTCACTCTCCAGCTGTCACTCATCGGCTGTCACTCTTCGGCTGTCACTCATCAGCTGTCACTCTTCGGCTGTCACTCATCGGCTGTCACTCTTCGGCTGTCACTCATCAGCTGTCACTCATCAGCTGTCACTCTTTGGCTGTCACTCATCAGCTGTCACTCATGGGCAGTCACTCATTGGCTGGTGAGGGGACTGTGGTGTTGCCACAGGGGTTGAAGGTGGGGTCACCGGGTGGTCACAGCTGACCCGAAGCTAGATCACCCCAAGTGCAAGTAGTCTGAGACTCAGGTGTAGAGTGACAGCCACAATTGAGGTAAAGGAACGGCAGTCCAAGGTGGTGCGTGTTGGGGGCGGGGTCAGAGAAGCGTGTGCTGAGCCCCTGCCTGAGCCCGGACTCCCCTCTGTCTCTGAGAGGCAGAGAGCAGACTCCCCTGTTACAGTGCGGGATCCGCCTTCCCCACGCCTGTGTGCATCCCCCCAGCTTGGCACCGGCTCCTCTGAGTCCCTCCTCTCCTGGCCATCCCTGGTCCCACCTCTTCAGGTTCCAGGAAGAGATTCAATAGCAAAACAAAGGAGAAGGCGGTACCAGGTACGCCGGGCGCAGGCTCCCCAAAGCTGAGCGCTGCCTGTGTGCCCCCGGGCCTTGGGGTCTGGGGCTCCGGCTTCCGCTGCTTCTCAGCTCCCTGGCACCGCAGCCTGGCGTGCAGGGCTCCGGGCCCCACGTCTCCAGCAGAGAGCGTGGTCAGCAAAGGGTTCCCGAGAGTGTGGACCAACCCTTCTGCTACCTTGGAGGAGGCGTTGGTGTTGGCCGAGTCGGAGTGGGGTGTTTGCTCTGTCCCTTCCGCTGGCCGACGGTGCCGGGACTGAGGTGGCCTGTGTGCTGTCTGGAGTGTCCCAGGAAGGGACGGCCGCGCTTCCCTGTGGGAGTGTGCACGTCCGAGCACCTTAGGTTTCATCTCTCTCCTTGGCTGGCCCAGCTGCTGGCCACCTGTCCCTTGGACGTCCTGCTCCTACCCCGACCCCTGTGTCCTCGCTGAGGGTCGCTGCATCCTTTGCCCACGTCTCCTCTCTCCCCGCAGAGCCAAGCCATGCGGATCGTCCGGACCGTGGGGCAGGCCTTCGAGGTGTGCCACAAGCTGAGCCTGCAGCACACGCAGCAGAGCGCGGACGGCCAGGAGGACGGGGACAGCGAGTGGCACAGCCACAGCTCCGGGGACCCAGGTAGGCCGTCGCCACCGGGATTGGCAGGCAGGCAGACATAGGCAGCCCCGCCGTCTCGGACCTAAAATGCTTACTTCCCCTACTTCTCTCTAGATTCCAAATGTTCCTTAAGGAGCGTGTACTCTCGTAGCAGACAGTTGATGTGTTTAAACTGTCAAACAAGGAAGCCTTTAAGCACGACATCAGGAACCACATTTTATTTTATTTTTTTTAAATATATTTTATTGATTTTTTACAGAGAGGAAGGGAGACGGATAGAGAGTTAGAAACATCGATGAGAGGGAAACATCGATCAGCTGCCTCCTGCACACCCCCTACTGGGTATATGCCCCAACCAAGGTACATGCACTTGGCCGGAATCGAACCTGGGACCTTTGAGTCCACAGGCCGATGCTCTATCCACTGAGCCAAACCAGTCAGGCAGGAACCACATTTTAAAGGCAGGGCTGCTGCTGCCAAATCTGACTCCCAAGACCATTCTGTTCCCATCGGAGGGTAGAGCTGACCGCCGCCACGGGGCTTCTGCTCCTCTTTCTGAATTCCATCGTCCTGGGAACCCTCAGCGCGGACATTTTCCTGATAGCTTCCATTTTTTATCTGGAAGATAAACTGAAACAATTAGAAATAATAACTCCTCTTTGGTGGTAATTTCCTCAAATCACAGGACTATACATGAGACTCAGCTAATGGCATTTTCTGAATTCCACTGCCCCTGTGGAGAATGTCACTGACTTTCTACGTGTAGACATTTCCTGTCCATTTTAGGAAAACCCGTCAGGCCCAGTGCGGTTCCTTCAAAGTTTAGGATGAGAAGCAAAGCGCTGAGTGGGGCTCTCCCAGGAGGCCAGGCCGGGGTCAGGCGGGTCGGCGGTGCTCCCTGCATGTCACATGGGCTTCTGTGAGGACAGGAAGTGGCAGGGCCCTCCTGTCCCTGTGCAGATGTAGGTGTGGCCTGTGGGGCGATGTGAGTTGTAGCATCAGGCGACACACACAGGTTCATGTCAAGGGGGGCAGGTGCTGCGGTGTGGAGAGCCCGCGTGTGCAGGAGGGCTGGAGACTGGGCGGAGCTGCAGTTCGAGGCCAAAGGTGTTCTCCCTCCTCTTCTCGGGAGGTGGGCTTTGTTCCCCTGAGACCTCCACCTGATTGGGTGAGACCCACCCACCCCAAATGGGGTAACCGGCGTGACTCTCCGTCCGCTGACTTACACGTTAACCTCTCCTGAGAAACACCTTCTCAGCAACATCGGATAATGCTGGTTCAAACGCCACGTTGGCACGCGTCGCTAACCGTCACACGAGTGACACGCCGATGGTGTGGGGGTGCGGGGCTGGCAGCCCACGGGGGCAGCTGAGCCTGGGCTCTGGCACTTCTCAGTGGGCGATCACGTCAACTTCCCTAGTCTCTCTGGATCTTTCTTTCCTCGTCTGCCAGGGGTTGTGAGACGATGCGTGTAAGTCAGCATCGTGCCAGCGAATAGCAGTGCAAACACGCACCAGCTGTTGGCGGCTTCCCCGTTCTGAGTGTGACCTACAGGACCGGCTCTGCAGGAGGGCGCCCCTGGCCCGGGGCCGGCTGTGCAGTGCTTAACGGGGTGCCTCTAGGCAGGGCCCCGGCCAGGAGCGGGCCTACTTCGAGTGTAGTGTTGGGGATACTGCCGGTCTGGGCGGCACGTTTCCTTGGCGAGGAAGGCTGCCTCTGCCTCCTGGTCACACATTTTGCGGCCGCACTCGCCTTGTTCCTGCCCACAGCCGTCTGGGGACACTCTCCTCTCTGTAAGCGCCTTCCCGGCGCATTGCCGACTGCGCCGGGTCCTCCGTGCTGTGGGCGCCCGACATGCCAGCTGGCCTGTTGGCGGAATGAGCGGGCTCGTTTTTGTAAAGAATCTCCCCCCCACGTCAGGAGCTTCCCAGTCGGGGGTCCCTGCCTGCAGAGGAGGAGCCGCGGTGGGAGCGGGCAGTGCGCCCCGCTGTCCGGGCCTGTCGGCGGTCCCTCTGGGCCTCCGCAGGGCTTGGGGATGTGTCCTCGGTCACTGTGTGTCCTCTCCTCCCCATCCTGCCCCCCGTCCCGACCCGGGGCCGATTACCTTTTGTCTGTCTTGGCAGCAGCTGCCCGGGCCAATCCCGGGGCTGGGGGCCAGGGGCCGCTCTGCCCCTCGGGTTTCCTTGACTCCCAAGAGGGTTTCCTGGGAGAGGCCCCGTTCCCGGGGAGGCAGCCCGCCTCCCAGCAGCAGCCAGCCCCCCTGGGGAAGAAGAGAGCTTCCGGGAGATACCCTCCCCATCTCGATGGCTATTTATTGTACCTGTTACCTCTGCTGGACCTGGGCATCCTGCTCACCTGTGCCCCCTGTCACCTGTGCCCCCCAGACCTGTTCCTCTCCCCTCACACCTGTTGTTCTTCTCACACACCTGTTCCTCTCCCCTCACACCTGTTGTTCTTCTCACACACCTGTTCCTCTCCCCTCACACCTGTTGTTCTTCTCACACACCTGTTCCTCTCCCCTCACACCTGTTGTTCTTCTCACACACCTGTTCCTCTCCCCTCACACCTGTTGTTCTTCTCACACACCTGTTTCTCTCCCCACACACCTGTTCCTCTCCCCACACACCTGTTTGTCCCCCCACACCTGTGCCCCATATCTGTTCCTCTCTCCTCACACCTATTTCTCTACCCCACACTCCTGTTCCTCTTCCCCACACAGCTGCTCCTTCCCCCACACACACTCCTGTTTCTCTTCCCCACACAGCTGCTCCTTTCCCCCACACACACACCTGTTCCTCTCCTCCACACACACACCTGTGCCTCTCCTCACACACCTGTGCCCCCACACTTGTCCCTTCCTCCCACACCTGTGCCTCCCCCTCCACCTGCTCTCCCACACCTGCGCCCCACCTCATCAGACCACCACTGCCTGATCATTGGTTTCTCCTTATTCCAGTTCCTTCCTTCATTGGACAGATGTTTGTCCAGTCCCCCCGACGAGCCAGGCTCGATTCTGGGACACTGTAAGCGAGACAATGGGCCCTGTTGGCGAGGAACTCACAGTCAGAGTTGGGTGGGGACACAAACCAGTGACCGATCAACTCGATCATTTTGGTTTGTGTAGACAAGCAGGTGAGGTGGGCCAGGGCAGGTGGACTCCGGGCGGGAGGCAGGCGGTGCCTGGAGCCAGACGGGCGGCTGTGAGCCCCAGCCTTAGCAGCTGTGTGCCTCGGTTTCTTTATCTGTCAAATGGGGGTAGTGACAGTGTTTGCCTCTTAGGTTGGTTATGAGGGTAAATAAGGTAATACATGTCAAACCCTTAAACTTAGTACATAGAACATAGTACGTGCCATTTTAGCAGTAATATTGCAATTTTGAGGCAAAAAGTAGCCATTTCAAGCGCTTTTGGACTGAGCTGATCACCTCTTGTTTGTGCGATGTGAAAGAATGGCGTCTCTTGGTATTGCTGCCTGCTTCAGTCCTTCACCAAGACCCCACCGTGCTGGGCCCCTCCCCACAGGCCGTTTGCAGTCCTGTGTGCCATGCCACCCCAGCCCCTTCCCCCCCTCACCACCTGAGCCTCTGGCTCTCCCTGCAGGGCTGCTGCCCTCTGCCCTCTACCCTCTGCCCCGCCCACGCCTCCTCTTCGTCTCACGAGTGACACAGCCTCCTGCGGGCTCTGGCTTGTGTCTGCTGCTCCGTCCGGTGCAGTGAGAGCTCGGACTTCGCTTCCTCGTCTCGGTCCCGTAGGCTCTGTCAGATCCATCCAGGCTGCTTCCTAAGTCCTGCCTGATGGTGACTGAACGCGGCCTGCCTCAGGTCTCTCCTGCCCTTCGGGGCCTCTGCCCTGGGGCAAGGTCAGCGCAGGCTCTGGGGGCCGGCCTTGAGCCTCCCTGTCCTATTCCGCAGTCACGCAGCCCTGCCATCCAACTGGGCCTGACAGCCCCGGCGAGGCTGGGAGGCCCACGCCCTGAGCGGATGCCCCCCTGAGCTGGAATGAGGTTGAGAGGACTCACCCCTCTCCCAGGGTCCCCACACCCTGTCAACAGAGACATCCCGTCCAGGACGGAGGAAATGCCGCCTTTGTTCCTAGACTTTAAAAATAGACTCTGTCTCACTGGGTTGGGAGCGGATGGACTTGCCTGGAAACAGGTGAGGATGTTGGGCAGCTATGGTGTTTCCTGGCGTGACACCGCGACACTGCTGTGTCCCATCCCTTCCCGCCTTCCCTGTTGCCCTGCAGGCCGCCAGCTCCCTGGAGCCGAGAGGGCCTCGCCAGCTACTGCGGAGGAGACGGACATCGACGCCGTGGAGGTCCCCCTCCCGGGCAGCGACGGCCTTGACTTCAGCCGCGGGGTGACCGACCTGGATGCCGTGAGGAAGGATGGCGCCTCCCACACAGACTCCAAGGTAGGCAGAGGTGCCCGCTCAGGGCAGGGTGACAGGGTCCCCGGGCTCCTACATACCCAGTCCTCCCTGAGACACAGCCAGCCGGTCGGTGTCACCCGCCCTCAGCCAGCTCGTCAGGGGCAGAGCCTGCGCCGTCTGGAGGGCCCTCTGTGCCCGTCCTCTGCCTGCCTTCCTGGCACCCTTGCCCTGTGAGTGGAGTGGCCTCCGTCGGGTGCCCCTCGCCTGCCTGAGGGCCAGCAGCAGGGGTCGGGGGCAGCCGCTCCTGCAGCGACATCTCTGCTCAGGGCTGTCTTAGTGGAAGTGGCCACCTGCCAGGGGCGGCAGGAAGGGACAGGAAGTGCTTTCCACGGACAGGGAGGACCCCGCAGGTGCCCCCGCATAGCACAGAGAGGGAGGCCCCATGAAGCCCTGCCCAGGTCACGCTCAGTCTCCTCTGCTCCTGCAGGTGCCGCCGCAGGAACCCGTGCCCACAGCCTCGCCCCAGATGCCGCTGCCCCCGCCCTGTGCACAGGCCCCGGGCGTGGGCACGCCGCTGTCCTCGCAGCACCAGCTGCAGCTCCTGCACCAGCTCCTCCAGCAGCAGCAGCAGCAGACGCAAGTGGCCGTGGCCCAGGTCCTGCTCAGCCTCCTCCCCGCCGCCCGGCTCCGCACGCACAGGCTGGATGTGCCCCCCCACGAGGGCCCAGGGCAGGTTTAAAGTCAGAGCCTGTGGATCGCTCGGCCGGACCCATGCTTTTGGGCTGGGGGCGGGCAGGGGGGTAGGGCCGCAGGGGGCAGGGGGTTTCTGCGTGTCCCGCTGAGCTGGGGCTTGGCTGCTTGGCTGGGATGCATGGGGGGGGGGGGGGGAGTTGAGGTGACTGGGGAGGCCGGTGCTCCAGCCCCTCCGCTCCGCCTTGCTCATTGCTGGGGCTGGGAGGTGGCTTTGCAGTCAGGCCGTGACCCTGAGGCCCCCTTCCAGGAGCTTAGTGTGAATTTGTGCCAGACGCCTTGGCAGAGACCTCCCCCTGCGTCCAGCGCTTGTCCACGCGGTCCCCATGCCTCCGTCAGCGCCCCAGGTGTCCCAGTGGGTCTGGCACCCAATGGGCCTGGAGGTCATGCTGGTGGGAGCTCAGCTGTAGTGTCAGTCACAGCGAGAGGAGCTGGCTGAGGTCTGCAAGCAGAGTTGGAGCCTGGAGGCTTGTCGGGGCCACTGGCTTGCAGAGGAGGGGAGCGAGTCCCCGTCGCTTCCTGCTTCCTCTGCTGAGGGAGGCCTCCGGCGTCCACATGGCCCTGGGCGGCCAGGAGCGGTGGGACGAGACCATTCGTCCCTTTAAGGCCGACTGACTCCGAGGTTGAGCCCTGCAGTCAGGAGGGCGGAGGTGGTGGGAGCGTCCTGGGGCTGGAGGTGGGCTTGCTGTGTGCTGAGGGGCACGTGTGAGCCCACGGCCCGGCGGGCGCATCCCCCAGACGGCGTGCAGGAGGCACCGGCAGCCTGGCCACACCAGGCAGCCTCAGCTCGGGCCTGAGAGGACCTGTGACACAGGCCCCGGGCGCCTTTGGCAGCCAGGCTTTGAGACGGGCATCAGTGGGCATGGCTCCCACGTGGTGCAACCTGAAACGCCCACAGGAAGGAAGAGGCTGCTGCCCAGGCTCGGGGTTGTGGGTGCGCAGAGCAGGGCCACGCGTGCAGCCAGGGAACACACTGCGCGCTGTCGGCGACAGAAGCCTTCGCTGGGAGCGCCGCGTGCTGACGGCAGCACAAAGCCTGGCTCGGGCCACCCGCCACTCGCCCTTCCCGGAAGTCCCGGCGAACACGGATCATTCAGCGTATCAGTTGCCAAGTAATTATTATTTATCCAAGAGTGGGCGTGGGCACGTTCCCGTCATGTCCTCAGAGATGCGCCCGAATCCGCAGTCACTGCTGAGGCCGACGAGGAGCCATTTCAAACGCACCATCTCCACAGCCGTGTGCACAGTGTCCGTGGGCACAGCCCGCGGCCTGTGGCTTCCCACGGCTCACCGCCACCAGGACGCACCCCGCGTGCCAGCGAGGCCTCACCGCTGTCCTCTCCTCCGACGCTGGGCCGGGCCCACCTTCCGCTGCAGGTCTCCGCCCCTTTCCTCACCTGGGAGAGCATCTCCAGGGCTCTGCCCGGGCCCGGCTTTGGGTAAAGCTATGGTGTAAGGCACGTGGGTTAACAGACGGGCCTCCTGGCGTCTCCCACGCCTTCAAGCAGATGGACCCGCTGCGCGGGGTCTGCGCCGGCAGCCCGCTCGGCCGACACTGCTGCCACCACGCTGGGGTCTTGTCATTGAGCGCCAGCGGTCCCAGGGCCGAGGAGGGTGTGCCGTGGCCGCCCACTTCAGATGGGCACATCCGGGCCTCCACGAGACCCTGAAGAGCCTGCGATAAAGACAGTTTCTTGCAAGCACGTGCCCCCCACTAGGGGGGGCCCCTTGTTGCTATTTACACCCCCACCCACTTACCATCAAGGCGAGCCCAGCTCTGCTCTTGTCATTGGCAAGACTCAGTCTCAGACCTCAGCCTCCGCCACTCCTGAATTCGCTCCGTGCTGGTTCAGACGGCCCCTGGCCTTGAGGCACTGGGCAAAGGGGGCGTGCCCTGTCACCTTGCCAGGTTAGACCTCCGTCCCTCATGGACACAAGCCCCTCTGCCCACCTTCCCCACCCAGCATGAGGCTCGCCTGGCTGCCCTAGCTCCTGCTTCTCAATGTACCAGTCAGGCAAGGCTGTGAACCGGGGGTCGGGGGTTGGGGGGACACCTGCATGGCCATGGGCTGGGCCCACCTGCTCCCGGGTGCTCTGGCCTGGCTGCCTGGCTGCAGTGGCGTCAGCCGCCTCCTTCCCGGTGGCTGGCTCCTGGTGAACTCATGAGGAGAAGGTTATTCTACTCAGTGTTGCTGCCTAAGACCCGCCCCCACCCACACCCTGCGCTTGATGGAACCAGTGTGGTCCCGAGGCTCCGAGATGGCCTGCGCTGTAGTGAGTTAGAGAAATGGCGCTCAACCACTCTGCACCGGCCTGTAGTAGCGTCTGTGCGTGGCTGCTCCCGTCCCAGCGCCCGTGCCCGGGCCCCTTGCATGCTGAGACCCGGCCTCTGCCTGTGTGTCTGGGGTGGGGGCCAACAGCCATTCCCAGGCCTGTGCTCCCCGACTCCAGCCTGGCCCTGCCCCCACTTCTGACGGAGGAGCTGGAGTCCAGGCAAGTGGGCAGTGGTCTGGCGCTGGGCGGGCTGAGGGTGGGAGCCAGTTTCGGGAGCAGCACAGAGGGAGGCCGAGCCCAGAGCTGGGCTGCATCAGGGACCTGCCCGGTGGTCTGTGCCAGAACCATTGTCACCGGAGGCCCACGGCCCGGCCAGGAGACACACATGTTTGTGCCAGGGCTCAGCATTCTGAAAGGAAAGGGCTGGACGCAAGTGCAGGGCGGGGCGTGGGGACCGGGCTCACGCTCCCTGGGTGCTTCACGGCCCATCGGCCCACCGGGGTGAGAGCGTGGGCCACGGCGGTGGCGGCTGGAGCCTGTCCCCGTGTGCTGGCGGGCAGCGGCTCCGCACTGGTTCCAGACGGGCAGCCTCTCGTTCGTGCCCCAGGCTGGGGACACCTGGGTGTCCCCGTGTTTGCAGAGCGCCGTGCTCGCTCCACCTCACGCAGCTGTGCCCCGCCGGAGCTTGGCCACCTGCAGAGGAAGCTGCTTTTTTCCCCCCCGTGCCCGGGCACTGGCCACATCCACCTGGGGGTGGGGTCATAGGCCTTCTGAGCCGCTAGGCCGCCCTGGGCGGTGAGATGGAGACAGTGAGGTGCAGGGAGAAGTGAGTCGCCTACGGGAGCAGAGGGAGCAGCGGGCCGCTGCTGGCAGGCTCTCCGGCTGGGATGTTCAGGTGCAGGAGCCCCCAGGTGCGGGCTCAGTGTGCAGAATCATCTGCTCTGTGCGCTGAAAGTTGAGTCTCACGCTTCTGTTTTGTCCTGAAGAACCTAGAAACTCTGTCTGCTCAGCAGGCTCTTCTCAGCGACACGCTGGGCAGTAAGCCACTTGCAGGTGGAGGCCTCCTGTCCCTCCCACAGCCCTGTCCTGTTCCTCAGGACCAGCAGGTTTGGGGACTCGGGCGAAATATCTCTGTGCCTCGGTTTGCAAGGGAGATAAAGCCTCACAGGCCCTGCCCAGCGTCTGCCCTGACCTCGGTTCACGGGTGTCAGCTGAGGCCTTGGGGACGGCAGATTTCCTTCAGAGGCCCCAGGCCTCCCCGCTTCCCCCGGCCTCTCCTGGGAGCCATGAAGGGAAATTGGCTGCTGATCTCCTAAGGGGCCCCCCTTAGAAGAAAGGTCAACCGCAAGGTCATGGCTAAAATCTGCAAGGGGGGGGCGCCCCCCCCCTCAGGGGGGGTCTGCGTGCTGCCCTGGGGACAGGCTGTGGCTGCTGGGCCCTCTTTCAAATTGGCTGATGGGGTTGGGGGCGGGCGAGGGGCAGGGGGGGGCTGCCGTTTTTACTCTTGGAGAAACGTGGGTTTTTCTGGCTTAAACTTCTCTTCAGAAATGCAGAGCCTTCCCGCCAGCTCCTCCAATGCCTTCCCACTGCCCTCCCGCCCCCGCCCCCGCCCCCCCCCCCCCAGTGTGGGTCTTTCTCTGCACCTTGCCCATGGCTGCCACGCTCACGTCACCCCCACAGCGACCCCTTAATGCCCTTCTAGGCACAAGGTCACCTGTGTGAGCATCTTCCTGCCTGGGGCTCCATTTCCTCGGGGTCCTTCTGCTCAGTGTGTCCCACCGCGAGCTCTCCGGGAGCCGCCCGGGACACGCAGGCAGCGGGCCCAGTCCGGGGGCCATAGACATAGGAAGGGATGGACGGTCAGGGGACGGGGCTGACACCACAGATGTGAAGACAGACTTGGTGGGGGCCACCTCACAGTTTTGAAAGGGCTGCAGGGGCGTCAGGTTCTCAGTGTTTGGGGGTGACTGCTGTGAGCTGCTTCTTGGAAACACCAGGATGACAAGCCCAGGTGCCGCTTCGTCTGGGGTTGAATGTGGGGTCATGTCTGGTCCCTGCGAGCGCCCCGGGTTGGCATTCACGTCTGTCTTCTCCGCCTCTCTCTTCTCCACCCCCTCGTCTCTGCTTCCTGCGTCAGGTTCACTTGCTGAAGGACCAGCTGGCTGCGGAGGCGGCGGCGAGGCTGGAGGCGCAGGCCCGCGTGCACCAGCTCCTGCTGCAGAACAGGGACGCCCTGCAGCACGTGTCCCTGCTGGTCAGGCAGGTGCAGGAGCTGGAGCTGAAGCTGTCGGGACGGAGCACCAGTAAGTCAGGGCCCGTCTGCCGGCCCCTGGCTGCCCCGGGGGGGCGGGGGCGCCACAAGTTCTTCCCCAGAAGCTCTTGGCGGGCCGACCTGCTTGGCATTCCAGCCGAAACCCAAGGTCCACCCGGGGGACCTGCACGCCAGGGCCCGACGGGTCTCGGCTGCTCCCAGCCCAGGGCCCAGCTGCCCGTCACCGTCACCAGCCGGGTCCCCAGCCTCCCTGGGCCCTCGGCTCGCCACCCAGGCTTCCCCCTGACACACCACGACACACGCTCGTGGCCAGGCCTGGCGGGCGTGGCTCGCTGTCTACCTGGGCTTTCCCTCGCGAGCACAGAGAGCAGGACGGCTCTCCCGCAGGAGGTGGAGGCGCTGCTGTCGGTGCTGTGCTGCTGGATGGCGGTGCCTGGCGCCTGGCCTCTGTGCCCAGCTGTCTCCTGGCCAGACCGGGAGGTGCAGCTCCACGCTGCCCTTGAGCCTCTGGGGCTGACCGTGTCCAACTCAGAGATGAGGAGGTGCTCTGGCAGGTTGAGGACGAGAGGCGTGGAGCCAGGGTCAAACCGGGTCTAATTACAAAACTAGTGCTTTTCCTGTGGCCCCAGTAGCTCCCCTGACGATCGCCTGGCTTCTCTAAAACATGCCTTCCCAGGCGCCTGAGATGGGGCCGCAGGGGCTGCAGGGCGGGCTCTGCTTGTACAGCCCAGAGCCCTGGACGGGCACCCCTGCCCGTCCCCGCCTGGAAGCCAAAAGATTTTATTTTTGTCCCTTGAGCCCCCCCTCCCCCCACGGTGGTTAGTCTGATCCCAGGCCACCCCGAGGGTCACCACGTCCTGCTGCCAGACTCCGCCTGGACCTCATTCCCCACAAACCCCACTCGTCCGGGGTCCTGCCCACCCCCCGCCACCTACCCCCACCTGCACCCATCCCAGGGCTCCCCCCCTGCAGCCTGGCATTGGCTGTGGGGTGCGACAGGCTGAGGACCGTGCCCTGACCCTCACCCTCTGTCCGCAGTGGGGTCCCAGGACAGCCTGCTGGAGATCACCTTCCGCCCCGGAGCCCTGCCCGTGCTCTGCGACCCCACAACCCCCACTCCGGAGGACCTGCCTTCGCCACCCCTAGGCGCCGGCCCGGCCCTGCCTGCAGGCAGCCCCTTAGGTAGGCGTGACTGCTTGGTGAAGCTGGAGTGCTTCCGGCTCCCCGGGGCGCGGGGCCCTCCGCTGGGCGGCCTGGAGCTGCTCCGCTTCCGGGAGTCGGGCATCGCCTCTGAGTACGAGTCCACCACGGACGAGAGCGAGGAGGAGCCACCGCGCCTGCTGCACGTGCGGCAGCGCCGGGAGCCGGGCGACAGCCTGGAGGACACGGTCGCTGTGTAGAGAGGCGGTGGGCCCGGGGCCATAGCCGGGTGTGTTCTGTTTCGGAGCATTGGGCTTTGCTCCAGAGGGTGAAGTGGAAGCCATCGGAGTCCCCGAGGGGATCGGCTACTCTCCCAGGTGGCCTTGCAGAGTCGTGGCTTTGGGACGGTCCCCGAGGGCCCGCTGGCTCCTCGCCGTGTCTGGAAGGCCCGAGCCACGAGCTGCCCTCCACGTGGTCCGACGGGAGGGAGGCGCGCACCCCAGGGCCGTGTGTCTGGGCGCCAGGGCTGCCGCTGCCTCCCCCGCCTCCAGGAGCAGGTCCCCTGAGGTGGTGGTGGCTGAGCTTGGGAGTGACAGACAGGAGAGTCAGGGGACCTGCTCCCGGACGTTCTCTGCACCAGCGTGAGTGTTTCCCGGGAGACAGCGTGGCCTTGGTCAGGCCCTGCTGTGGGGGCGGGGACCGCCTCTGCTGCCACATCACCCTTCTCCCGCCCACGCCCCCCGCGAGTGAGCCGTCCACCTGAGGTAGAGGCTGTCCCCTGTCCTCTGTGTCCCCCAATGAACCCTCGCCCCACCCCTCTGCTGGTCCCTCCACTGGGCTGTGGTGGTCGGTTCTTACTGCAAAATACCCACCGAAGGCTGGTAGCTGACCTGCTATGTCCAGGGTTCAGAATCACTGCCACTTATCAAGACCCCAGCCACGGCCCTGCCTAGGCCCCGTGGGCTGGGCCTCGAGCGCACCTGGGCAGTCCTCTCACCTGAGCCACCTGGGCCTCGCCCACGCGAGACTGCTGGCGGCCGGGCAGTGGGACGGGCTCCTGTGCTGCCCGAGGGTCGGTCAGTCAGAGGGGGTCCTGAACCCTGACATGTTGGAGACGGCCGGACCATCCAGGCGAGATGCAGCTGTCAGCCTGTGGGGCACCACATGTCAGCAGGACGTGTGTGTGTGTGTGTGTGTGTGTGCCTGTGCGGTGTGCACATGTGGGAGGGAAGGGGCGCGTGTCGGCGCGTGAGAGTGACGGACAGGAAAGGACAGATGTCCAGCGTGTGCACCGGTCGAGAGGGTGGCCTGTGTTTGCTTCCTCTTCCAGTTCACCACTGGAGGTGGGGGCGGACCTCGAGGGAGGGAGGGAGCAGGGATATGAGACCTGGCACCCGAGGGAGGACATGGGCCACGGGGGCTCCGGGAGCAGGTCGCCTTCGGTCCCAGAGCTGAGCTCCGGGCAGGTCTGGCTCTGAGGCCAGGGGCGGGGTGACGAGGTGGCCGTTGGACGTGATGGGTGAGGAGGGGACAGTCTGTAAGCGGGCCCTGAGGAGCCGTGGAGGGGACAGCATTGGGGACACGGCTCCCTGGCTGCTGCTGGACACCCCCCCCCACCCCTGGGACCCGAGGCCACCGCCCCGACCTTCCCTGGACGAGGAGGCAGCACCGGGTGGAGCTGGGACTTGGGCGATTGAGGGCCGGCTCTGTCCTCCTCCCGCCCTGCCTCTTGCTCTGAGCCCAGCCTGCTCTCCATCCTGCTCTGCCCCGCGTGGAGGACGAGTGGACACGGGCGCAGGCCTTGGGGTCCAGCCCACGAGGCCTGCAGTGCGGACAGACGGACAGCACCTCCTCGCGGGGCCCCGCACAGCCCTCGCCGCCTGCTTCTCTCCGCTGCTCCTGTGCGGGGGTTCTCTTGCCCACTCCACCTGGCTCCTGCCCCCCACGGCTGTGTGGGTGACTGGGCCCGTGCTCCAGACGCTTCTTCGTGTAAGTGCACTTACTCCGGGGCCGCCTTGCGCCTGCCGGCTCCGCTAATAAACCTTCTTCTTTCTCAACGCTCTCCTGTCGTCCTCTGGCTCTGCTCCCCCTGCCCTGGCCCTGACGCTCCCTGGCTGAGGTTCGAGGGAGAATTCACGTGGCTCGCGGTTGTGTGGACACGGACTGACCCGCATGCTCGCGCAGGGACAGCTTTGCTTCCCCGGGGGACCCGTGTCCCTGCCGGGCACGTCTGTCAGCGAGCGAGGGGTGTTGGCAGGTGGTGGGTGGAGCCGTGCCCACAGGTGTCTCACCTTTTCTGCCTCAGCGTGGCGTGGAGGCAGCAGCTGGTTTGAGTGCTTGGGGAAGCATGGCGTCAGCTGTTTGGGGGTAAAGCTAAGACCACCAGGCGCCAGGAGCCCGCGGGTCCCTGACTAGATGTCTCGTGTGGGGTCGGGCGGATTCGGAGTGGGTGCATCTTAGAGAGTCTGCTCCAGGGCACGCAGGCTGCCCAGCCGAGGGCTGTGGAGGGCGGGCGGGAAGGGACAGCGGCGGGCGAGTCAGCAGCCCGAAAAGTCAGACCTTGGTCGGCACTTCCAGCCGCTTGGAAGGCAGAGGCTGGTTGGGGGGACGTTGTGGGGCCCAGGCCTGCAGGGAAGTCAGGGGCTCAGGGCGGCTGGGTGGCCTGTGACGTGGGGATCAAGCGCGATGTGAGGAATGGGGAGGCTTCGTTCTGGGACGCCCTGCAGAGCGGAGCAGAGCAGCCGGTGGGACTTGCTGGGCACACTTCCCGCATCCCGGGTCCCAGGGAGGCCACACAGTGCGACAGCAGCGAGCGCCTGTCCTTAGGCAAAACCCTAGACTTGGCACCTGCTGGACAGTGGGTGGAGGTGCCATGCCCTGGGCTTCCTTCTTTTACCACAAACTCTGCCTGTGACTAGGGCGCGGGGGGCGGGGGGGTGGGGGCGTGATCTGGGCTGGCAGAGGACACTGAGAGGGGTGGCAGCCATCTCTCTCCCGGCTCCCACAGACCTGGGTGAGGCCCGGAGCAGCCTCCCTGCCCCGCCCCGCCCCCTCCACACCCTCCCTCCAGGGCCTGTTGAGGGGGTCACGGGCGAGCAGCGAGGGCTCAGGGGACTTTTCCATCCTGGGCACCGGAGGGCAGAGTGAGCACAGAGCCACTCGTCTGCCCCCAGGGGACCAGGTCCAGGGCAAGGTCAGGGCTGCCTGGGACCACCAGCCCCAGAGTGGACAGGCCAGGGCCCGGCTGGCGCTGCAGGTCAAAGTGACGTCAGGCCGCTGGTTGGATGGGGGGAGGGTGGGCAGAGGAGCAGGCATGGGTGTGGGCTGGGACTGGGGGTGCGGGCCCAGCTTTGCAGGAGGGAACCACGATGGTGACAGCAGGAGCGTGGTCAGCTTCCGGGGGCCTCCCGAGGACCTGCAGGGAGGCAGCACTGGGGTGGGTCTCACCCTCAGGCAGCCTCACCGACACCGAGGCCCTTCCCTGAAAAGTCCCCAGGGGCTGGCAGCACGGGTCTGGGCACCTCACTGAGAACTGCCATCTTAGCGGCTCTCCCCGAACCTTTGGTGGTGTCGAGATGGGGTGCGGGCCTAGGGTTGCTAGGCAACTGGTCGCCAAAGGGGATGGAACATGGATGGGACTGGACGGACAGCGGGCGGTGCCGGTGACGGAGACTACAGGGAGCTGTGCTAACGGGTTTATTGGCCTCTCCCTGGAGAGCAATGAGGCTCTGCTGCCGACCGAGCCGCCCGGCTACTTGCGGGCCTGGCCGCCGCCCAAAGGCAGCCTGTCTGCGGGCCGGGCCCAGAGCGCCTTGAGCTTGCGGTAGAAGACGCGGCAGCTGAAGCCCTCCCTGAAGCCGCACTTGATGTGGCTCTTGAGGGAGCACAGGGTGGGGTACATGCGGCAGCAGGCCGCGCACTTGAAGCCGGTCTGCTGGGCCGGGAGCCCCCGGGAGGCCCTCAGGATGTCCTGGGAGCTGATGTGGTCGGCATCCCCATGCCGGGCCTTGGCCTCGCGGGGTCCGGGGTTCTCGGGGGAGGAAGAGGACGAGCACAGGCTGTCGGCCGTGTCCTCCAGGAGGCAGCTGTCGCCCCGGCCCTCGTCCCGCGGCAGCTCGGGGAAGCCGTGGGCCTCCCGGGGGCTCTCCTTGTCCACGCACACGAAGTAGCTGTAAGGGGAGAACCACGGCCGGTAGATGGTGCAGCTCCGCCTCGGCTGCTCCCCATTCTGGGGGTCCCCCAGCATGCAGTCTGCAAAGGAAAGGGCCGGGTCTGAGCCTGGGCACGGGCGGAGGCGTGGGCAGCAGCAGACGGACGGGGGCCTCCCCATCTCCTGCTGGGAAGGGCGGTGTGATCGGTGGGTGGAGGCCCCCATCACTGCCCTGGCAGCTCCCAGGTGCTCCTCTAGGGACAGGCAGATGGACAGCGCAGCAGCCAGCCCTGGACCTCCAAAGGCCCTTGTCTGCCACCAGGATGTGACCATCGCTCCCACCGCGGGTCCCTGCCACAGCCCAGCAGGCAGCCCTGGGAAGTTGGAGAGGAGAGGCCGGAGGCCTGCACAGCCTGGGTCTCTGGGAGGGAAGACCAGAGAGGAGGCTGCATGGGGAAGGCAGCACCTGACACCGGTCCCAGGGGCAGCCCCGGACCTTCTCCCACACCTGTGCCAGGGGGCTCACCTGGCGCCCGTCCCAGGGGCTCACCTGGTGAGAGCACCACCCCTTGCCGCAGAGCGCTGCTCGGGTGCTGGGGCAGCGGGGCCTGCGCTGGGCTGGGTGCCTCCGTGGGGAACGTGGTCTTGGCAATGTCTGGGGGCAGAGGAGATGCTCTTGGAGCTGAGCGAGGGTGGGAGTCCTCCTCCTGGACCCACCAAGACATACCGCCAGGCCCCCCTCGGTGCGTCGGCACCAAGCGGCAGTGAAACTGGCCTCCTCTCCTGCCCCCTCGAGGGTCTGGCCACGGGCCGTGTGGCTGTGCCGTGGCCCCTCCTGAGGACAGGAGGAGAAGGCTTCTCCTATGGAAACATCTCCCCCCACAGCAGAGGGTGCAGGGATCCGCTGCCATCACCTGGGCGCGCTGGGGCTTGGATCAGAAGCTCCCAGGACAGTGGCCCCGCTCGGTCTAGCCAGGTGTGTCGGTGCCTGAGCTGGGCCGCAGGTGTGGGGAGCGTGCCCCTGTGCAGGTCCTGTAGCACGACCTGGTAGGACCTCCCACTGAAGGCCTCAAACCCTGCATTTCTGTGGCCATCCTGGCAGGACCCACCTGGCAAGCTGGGGCCCCGTGGGGACATGAGGTCAGGAAAGGTGCTCAGGGCCGAGGAGGAGACCCGGGGCCCCGAGATGCTGAGGAGTGAGAAGCTCTCCATACTCGGACTGTTGCCGGGCACGCGGTCACACGCCTGCCCCAGGGGCTCCGGGGTTGTCCGGGCGACAAGCATTCTGAGCACAGGTGACCTCACAAGCAGGCCCCAGCATTCCACCTCGGCCGGCTCACCCGCAGGGTCTGTGGCAAGAAAGACCAGCCTTTGTAGAGACGTGCCACCTGTGGCTCCTCGCAGCCGCCTTGATGGAGGGTCCCGGCGCGAGGGGCACGCTGGCCACTCGGCTCCTTCATTACGTTGGTGTCACTGTCGCCCAGCTCTGGGAACCGCTGTCCTCTGAGATCCTCCCTGCTCTTCTCCATCACCTGCTCGACCTCAGCCTGACCTCTGCCAGTGGTGTTCTGTCATTTTAGTTTCTGAGTTTTTTCCCCAGTTTGGGTACATTTTTTCCATGTTCTTTGGAAATAATTCCAAACTTATAAAAAGTTGCAAAAATAAAATTAGTACAAAGAACATGCATAGGCCCTGTCCCCAGATTCTCCTAACGCTACCGTTTCCGCCTGTTCTATGGGCCCCTCCCGCCCTCTGTGTGCAGAGCTCGCTCTTTCCTGAGCTGCTGGAAGGCCGCTCGCCCACACAAAGCCGCTTTGTGCTCTAATACTTCAGTGCCGTCTCCTAGGGGAGCGGGGGTGGTTAAGTGGCAGTGCCGTCTGCTTCAGCAAACGGCCGGCTTACTCCACACTGCTCATTGCGAGCAGCCTGGCCCGCGGGGGCTGTGGAGGGTGAGGGGACAGGGCCTCTTGCAGGTCAGCTGGAGGCACCCCTTTCTAGACAGTTGTGAAGGGTGGCAACTCGGTGCGTAGCCCCTGGTGCGTACCGCGCTTTAGATCTCAAATGGGACACGTTTGTGCCCAGGAAGCGCCCCGCTCTGGGAGCAGCAGGGAGTGCGGGCGTGCCCGGGCCTCTGTGGCTGCCGAGCTGCCGTCCTGTCTGTGATCGTGCTCGGGACCGACCGTCTGCAGGACGGTGCGCTTCTATGAGCCTCACCAGGGCCTGGGAACCGGTGGGCTGGGAGCTGGTGCCGGCACCTTGGCTGTGGCACCTGGGCCAGCCTGTCATCCCACTCCACCCTCAGCCCCATGTGGCACCTGCCCTGGCTCCCTGGCCCCTGTGTTAATTCACACAGTTGGCACAGACGACCCTCCTGGTCTGGAATCTAACGATTTGCGTGTGGAAAAGAGACGGCCCGGTAATGAGTGTTGCGCACGTGGCCATAGGACGTGCGGTTGATCGGCCGCCGTGGCTGGGAGCTCAGGCACTGGGGGTGAAGCAGCTGTGGGGCGGGCCCAGCGCCTGCTGCTCGGGTGGTTGAACGCGGCTGTTTTGTTTAGTTGTTGAAAAGCTGATGGGGAGCTGGCCCCAAGGTCTGTGATAGCTGCGGGGCCTCTGTCTCCTTCCTCTGCCTGGGGGTGGCCCCGCTGGAGGCCCAGGCAGGAGGGGCACGCGCCTGTGGTCCGTCTGCATAAACTGTCTCTCTCTTGTTTGCTCCCCACCTGCTTTCTGAGCCCTTTCTCGGTCGCACAGGTAAGAGACCGTCTTTCTTATGAATCACTGTCCCCAGATGTCATGTGCATGTTGGAGTGTTGGGAGGGCCACGGGGTCCCCTTGCCACCGTTTTCTGAACCACCAGCCTCTGCGAGGGTGGGGCGGAGTGGGGTCATCCGTGAGCCGGAGGGGGGGCCGTGCTGGCCCCTCGCAGGTGTGGGTGGGGAGCCCCAGCCAGCATCTCCCGAGGGACCCCAGGGCCCTGCAGACATCCCCGGAGGAGCAGGCTGTGTGCTTGGAAAAGGCTGGGGAACAGATTCTGAACGTTTCTCAGCCCACGTATCATGTGAAAACTCCATTGGGTGACACCAACTTACTAAATGCCGGCTGTGCACAGGGCCTGTGCCGGGCGTCACAGAAATAAAAACCACACAAGGAGCCCGTCCCCTTGAGGAGGCAGCCTTTCGTCTTGGAGACACGGTCAGCAGGCAGGCTCAGGGGCTGTCCCGAGGGCCTGAGGGGCTCTCAGCTCCTTGAGAGCTCGTAGCACATTCTGAGGAGCGAGGGAGAGTACAGTAGGCCAGCGGCGCCTGGGCCAGGTTACTTCATGTTCGTTAGAAAGTGTTTTTGAAAGAGTAGCAACAGGGGCCCACAGTCGGCAGAGCGCTGCCGTGCTTTCAGCCATGCTGGCTGCTCGGCACCGTAAGCCAGCGGGCGGCCCGGGGCCAGAGGGCTCGCCCTCCCACACCTCCTGATTTGGTGGAAACCGTCAAATGCCTTAGTCTCCCAGGCCTTCGCTGCTGGTTTGCAGATTTCATGATTACAGAAAATGCACGAAATGTGGGACATGATAGCAAATGACGCAGGAAAAAAACAAGCCACCCTCCTCAGGGGGTCTGGAGGTGGAGGCCCTGTTTGGGCTGAGCTGGGAGCTCCTGCCAGGGGGTCTCCACCCCACGCTCCCAGGGACGCCCTCATTGAGTCCCCACAAGTCCCCACAGGGGTGCTTTTCCTGCACAGCGGTCAGGGGACATTTCAGAGGTCAAGACTGCGGTCCATCGTGGAGGGAGGTCTCCACACCTCTTCCCACAGGCGCCTCCTGCCGCCCAAAGACCTTTAAAATGCGGCTTCCCAGGTCACTGGTCAGGAGGGATTGCTCGCTCAGAGTGCTCCCGGCAGGACCCAGCAGCGCAGGCGGGGGAGCGCTCAGCCAGAAGTCCAGCAGAGAAAAGTGCGCCCTCACCTCAGCTCCTCTGAGGACGGCCCGGCAAGGACAGGCGGGTCGCAGAGGTGCTGACCCGCCAGGAGCCTGGGCCAACCAGACCTCTCCTCCCCAGATTGAAGAAACCCATGTCTGGCCGCCGGCGGTGTGAGCTGGGTTTGCAGGGGCGAGGATGCTGAGGGAGTGTGGACAGCATGGCATGGAGTTCTAGCCACTCTCATTACAAACCTTGAGCTACACGCTTGGCTTCCACACTTTTCCATCTGCAAAATGGGGTCAGAATTAAACTCAAAATATTTATTGAGCACCTACTGTGTGTAAGACCCAGGCCCGCTGTTGAAGATACAGAGATGAATGAGACGTGGCCCCTGCCCTCTGAGTGGACTGTGCTAGCCAGAGAGGCCCCGAGGGAGGACGGGCACCAGGCAGGCTTAGGAGCTGCAAGCATCGAATGGGAAAATGGAGCTCTGGTTCCACCTCGGTTGACAGGGCCCAGGCGCCTCGGCAGACAGCTCCTTCCTGTCCGCTCGCCGGCTCTCCGGGGGATGCGTGAGGACAAAGTGAGCTGGGGTCGTCCTCTCCCACTTCGGGAAGCCTCTGCGGGGCTGGCCCACTGTCCCAGGTTCCACCCCGGGGGGTGCGGTCAGCGCCGACTTCCCTGGGGACACTGCTATGCACGAGGCTCCCTGGGGAAGCGCCCACACCTGCCGCCTGCCCGTGCCGTCCAGGCCCGAGGCGCAGCTCACACGTACTCTCAGCAACGAAAAAGCGCCCTTTCTGTGGCCTCATCCTGTTTCCTCACTCCCAGGGGCTCGTGGCCCCGGCGAGGGGACAGCCATGAGTCTGGGAGGCAGCTTAAAGGGGTGGGTTAGCCTTTTCCCGCTCCAGCCGTCACCGCTCACCTGGGCGGGGAGACCAGACTTTCCAGTCCCATGTCCCTTCCAGGACCCGGACGGGGAGGTCCAGGGTCTTGCTGGCTGTCTTGGATGTCCCTACCTCCTTACACAGCCCTGGGTGTGGTGCGGGGCGGGACAGCCGACGGCGGGGGGCACGCCTCCGCTCACTCGCCGCCTCTGTCTGTTCCTAGTGGGGCCACAGCATGTTGAGAATCTGAACACGTCCCTCCCCACCGAAAGCCGCAGGCCGGCCACTCTGGGCCCCAGGCATCCCGGTCGGGGCCCCCTGGGGCCCGTGGAGCCGGGCGGGCCGGGCCTCTGGGTGGGCAGCAGCCAGCACCTCCGGAACCTGGGCAAAGCCATGGGCGCCAAGGTGAACGACTTCCTGCGGAGGAGGGAGCCCTGGGGCCTGGGCAGCGTGGGCGCCATGGAGGTCAACAGGACGGCCGAGGCCCAGCTGGCCGGCGCGCCCGGCGGGGAGGACGACGGGTGAGTGCCTCCCTCCCACCCCAGGGTCCTCACTGCACCACTCTGACCTCTGACCTCTGAGCGAGGCTGTCACAGCCCGAAGCCACTGTGCTGAGCCGCTGAGCTCCATGTTGCAACGGGATGGAGAGCGGGCGTGGTCCGGGCACGGGGGCTGCAGGGGGCAGGGGGGGGTGAGCACACAGCTGGGCAAGGGCTCGTCGGGCAGGTGTGTCACTGTCTCCCCTACAGGCCTGCCCTGCCAGAAGCCGTCCCTCTGCTGGACCCGCCGCCACCCACAACCCGGAAGCGAACGCCCCGGGCACTGAAGACCACACAGGACATGCTGATCTCGGCCCAGCCCGTGCTGAGCAGCCTGGAGTGCTCCCCGCCCCCTGCCCAGCCCGGCCCAGCAGGGGCTCCACCGCCAGAGGCCACTGTGGACGTGGCCCTGCCCAACGGCGAGGCGTCCCTGTCGGTGCCTGACTTGATCCACCCGGACGGCTCGGGCGAGCCCAGGCTAAAGGGTGCCCAGTGCAGGAGGGTCTCCCCGCCCGACCCCACCGAGAGCAGCGGACTCCAGCCCAGCCTCAGCCCTGGCCACCCGGCTGAGCTGCCACAGGACAGCAGTCCCTGCCCCGGGGCGCGGACCTGCAGCCTGGACAGTGAGGGGCCGCACCCTGACCTGCTGTCCTTTGAGTAGAGCCCCTGCACTCTCCTCCACCCTCACCCCCAGCTCCACGCACCCCCACCCTCAGCCCCCACAGCCCCAGCAGAGCCCCACATCCTAGGAAAAGGGCGGAGATGGGCTGGCCCTGACCTCATTCCTGTGGGCGCCCTGCTGCTGGCTGAGCCAGTGGACACAGCCGCTGGCCCCGGGGGCAGGACTGGGGGCGTTCTCCCTGTCTATGCCACACACACCTAGACCCCCACGCTCCACTCTCCTGCCTCGGGGTTGGGGCTGGTCAGGAGTCAGGCTGGGTCAGGAATGATGGGCTTGGCTTGATGATGGGCCGAGACCCGGAGAGCCGGCCTCTGACCGCAGCTCTGCCAGGTCGCCCCTGTCCCAAGTCAGTGCAGGCCCCTGCTGTCCCGTCTCGGGGGAGGAAGGTTGCAGAGCTGTCCTGGGAATTTTCTAGAGATTTTATATTTATACTAGAGGCCCGGTGCACAAATTCGTGCACGGTGGGGTCCCTCTGCCTGGCCAGCAATCGGGCTGATCGGGCCGTCTCGCCCAGTCCAGAATGGGGCGGCCGGCCAGGGGGAGAGGCCACGGGAGGTTGGCTGTGGGGCGCACTGACCACCAGGGGGCAGCTCCTGCATTGAGCATCTGCCCCCTGGTGGTCAGTACATGTCACAGCTACTGGCCGGTCATCCGGTTGTCAGGTCGTAATGGTCACTTAGGCTTTTATATATATAAATTTTTAATAATTTTCTGGTAGAGGACGATGATAATAAAATGATCTGTTTGGTTTTGCTGGTTTGGTCTTTCCTCCCGGCGGGCAGGGAGCAGTTGGTTTTCTGAATCTGATGTGTCACCACAAGCGTGGGATCTGTGCGCCTGAGCAGGGGCACGAGGGGACCAAAGCCGGAGGCGGCGGCCGTGAGACCGCCAGCCTGGGGCCCGGAGAGGGTGTCCCCTAACTGGTCGCTGAGTACGTGTCCCTCTCCCTGTCCTGTTTCAGGGCATCAACGTGATGTGCAGGTAAGACCGGGGAGGAGGCAGGAGGCAGGGAGGGGAGTGGCGGCCGGTCGCCCGGCTGGTGATTCTCTTTAAATTGAACGTATTGGGTGACATTGGTGAGTGACAAGCTTTAGGAGCGAGGTCATAATGTGACACCTGTTGACCGTGTGCTCCACCCACAGTCTAGTCTCCGTCACCGTGCACTTGACCCTCCAGGACTTGACCCCGAGTCGCCGCTTGCAGTTTCATGTCCCACGTGTGAGTGAGGTCGCTCGGTTTTCGTGCTTTTCCGTCTGACCTCACTTAGCGTGACGTTCTCGAGCTCCATCCACGCCGTCACAAATGACAGCCTCCCCCCTTTCTCGTGGCCGGGCAGGCCCTGTGGGCATGCACCCTTCTCTGTCAGTCCTCCGTCCAAGGACACTCGGGGTCTCCATGTCTCGGCCACTGTGGAGAAGGCTGCAGTGACCATGGGGGTGCACATATCTTTATGAATAAATGTTTTTATATTTTTTGAGCAAACACCCAGAAGTGGGATTGCTGGATCATGTGGTAGCTCTATTCTTTTTCTTCTTTCTTCTTGTTTTGTTAATCCTCACCTTAGGATATTTTCCCATTGATTTTAGATGGAGTGGAAGGGAAGGAGGAGAAGAGAGAGAGAGAGAAACATCGATGTGAGAGAGACACATCGATTGGTTGCCTCCTGCACACACTCCTGACCGTGGTTGGAGATCAAACCTGCAGCCCAGGTACATGCCCTTGAGCAGGAATTGAACCCGAGACCCTTTGGTGCACAGGCTGACGCTCTAACCCCTGAGCACACTGGCCAGGACGGTAGCTCTAGTCTTAATTTTTGAGGAAACTCCACACAGTTTCCCGCCAGCAGTGCTGTTGGATGACAGCCATTCCGGCAGGGGCGGGCAGCTTTGATCTGCAGCTCCCTGACTCCCTGCCCTCCCCACCCAGGAGGGCTCTGTGCGCCAGGCAGACAACCTTCAGGGAGGGGCAAGCTGCCAGGACGCTCGGTCGTCATCAGCGTGTCAGTGGGACCCAGAGCTCACCTGGTGCTCCCTCACCCAGTGAGCCTGTCGTGGAGCAGAGCTGGCCTGAGGGACCCCCAGCTGAGACTGACCAGGCCTTTTGCCTCTTCGACAGAAGAAGGAGGGGGGCAGCAGAAGTGGGGGCGTGGGCTCTGCCACTGAGCTCCCAAGGGTCCCTGGCTCCACCCAGAAGTGTCTCAGCACCATCACTGACCACACAGCAGGGGGGCCTCCATCACTGACCACACAGCACAGCAGGGGGGCCTCCATCACTGACCACACAGCACAGCAGGGGGCCTCCACCACTGACCACACAGCAAAGCAGGAGGGCCTCCACCACTGACCACACAGCACAGCAGGGGGGCCTCCATCACTGACCACACAGCACAACA
>NW_005871555.1:592613-607436 GCF_000147115.1 Myotis lucifugus | reverse complement strand
TCCAACCAAGAATTGTCTCAGCACCTTCACTGACCACCCAGCAGGGGGCTTCCCCCACGGACCACTCAGCACAGCAGGAGTCTTCCATCACTGGCCACACAGAACAGCAGGGGGGCCTCCATTCACTGACCACACAGCACAGCAGGGTGGCCTCCATCACTGACCACACCAGCAGGGGGGCCTCCACCACTGACCACACAGCAACAGCAGGGGGCCTTCCATCACTGACCACACAGCACAGCAGGGGGCCTCCACCACTGACCACACAGCACAGCAGGGGGCCTCCATCACTGACCACACAGCACAGCAGGGGGGCCTCCACCACTGACCACATAGCAGGGGGGCCTCCATCACTGACCACACAGCACAGCAGGGGGGCCTCCATCACTGACCACACAGCACAGCAGGGGGCCTCCATCACTGACCACACAGCACAGCAGGGGGCCTCCATCACTGACCACACAGCAGAGGACCCAGGTCGCTGACCGTGTGATGGAACGTCTGGTCATGGAGACGTTAGGGACCTGATGGGACTCAGTGGCTACTCTCCCTCATGGGAGGGGCCCTGAATGGAATCTGTCAGTTAAAGTAGGAAACACCGGGCTGGTTTGACCTTGAAAAGGAGAAGAAAAAATCTCCACACAGAAAGTCCCCGCCAACACGGCAGGGTTTTATTTGGCTTGTGTGTAACCAGCCCGTGTCTGAGCACAGCCGCCGCCAGCCTGCAGCACGCCCGTCCCCGTTCCCGTGGGAATGGCCTCCTGAGCCGCTGACGGAGCAGCTGGCGTCCCAGTCGGTGACGGGCCTTCGCTGGCCTGGCCCCTCCCAGAGCGAGGCCCTCCTCATCCCCAGCACAGGATGCACGGACCCACTGGCCGAACTCAGAACCAGTCCAGACAGACCGCCTTGTGCGGCCTGCCCCGCGCCTTCGGGCGTCTGCCCCCCTTCCCTGGGGGTGAGAATCCGGGCCATCTGTCCGCAGCGTCCGAGGCCTTTGCAGCCACCTGGTGTCTTCCCGGGGGCAGGGCAGCGGCGGCAGGACGTTTCCGGGAGCTGAGTCTGGGAAGCGACCCTGTGGGTCACGGAGCGGAAGGATGAGACTGGCCGTGGTCAGCTGCCTGCCCCAGGCCTCCCGAGACCCCGTCCTCGTCCCCCATCAGCTACAGTGTGTGGCTGCGACTGGCTGGGGGCTTTGGGCACCGGAACCGGGTTCCCTGCACCGTCCGCAGCCCGGCCTGGCGCCCGCCAGCGTCCCCTGAGCTGCGGCCTCCGGGCTCAGGCCTGGTGCCCGCTCTGCCCGAGCCCCCGCCACGCCTTCGTCACGCTGCCCACCTGCCCGTCACCTCTGCCCCTTCCTCTGGTGTTGCCGAGCTGAGTTCACTCATCCTTCAGACTCCAGCCCAGCGCCCCTTCCTCCGGGACCCTGTCCTGGGCCCCCAGCTCATCTGCTCCCCAAATACCCAGTGATGTGGGCGTAGCTGCCTCCAGCGTCTCTCCCATGAGTCTCTGAGCTCCTCGGGGGACAGGGATGGCCATGTCACCTCCATCTTCTAGCTCCTCCAGTCCCAGCCCCGCCTCCCCCTCCCCCCACCCCCTCGTGCAACCCCTCCCTCCCCCCACCCCCTGCACATCGCAGGAGCTTGGTAATTGTGCGCTTCAAACCGGAACCCAAGGAACTTGTCATTTAACTGGCGATTCTGTGAAGATGCGCACACACACACACACACACACACACACACACACACGCTGCACAGCGTGGAGGAGCTGCACTCAGCCCTTCCTGGGTCCCTGCTCTGGAGCGGGGAGCGGAGAGGGACTGAGGGAAGCCACTTGCAAAGTGGGAAATGGCTGAGAGCCATGGGCCTTCATCTCCATCCGCCAGAGCCTTCGTAGCCCCAATCTCTCGTGGGCACCTCGCTCGTGGCTGGCAGGAGCGGGCACTGACGCCCACCTAAGGTGCAGAGGCCACACTTGGGTGCCAGGCCCCCGCCCCCCAGTCACTGCTTCTCCGGCTGCTCTGAACCCCAGTTCTCATTCTGGGGCTTTGCTGTCATTGGCTTGGCTACTAGTTGTTGAAGCTCCGCTCGCCCAGTGCGCCCGTTCCCAGGTGCCCTCACTGCCCTCCTCCATGACCGGAAGGCGAGCCCGCGAGCCCTCCCTTCAGATGCAGAGACGTCTCCCTGTGTTCACGCCATTTCATAGATGGGTAAACTGAGGCTGGGATAATGACTGAGCCGACTGCCTCACAACTGACCAAAGGCAGAAACCTAAAGGCCTGGATTTCAAAGACTTGGGGGGCAGGAGTTCCCCCATCACGCCAGCCAGAAAGTTCCCGGGGGTGTTTGTGGCCCAGAAGCATCTCATTCAATGGGACCGTCTTCAGAGGTGAGTGCAATTCCACCAAACCCTGAGTATCCACGGAGGAGGGGACTTAGAGAGCAGCCCCAGCCCCGCCCCTGACAGCAGAGGGAACAGGGCACATGTTGTTTATTCCACACTCACCCGTGCTCACCTGTGCTCACCCGTGCTCACCCATGCTCACCCGTGCTCACCTGTGTCACCCGTGCTCGCCTGTGTCACCCATGCTCACCCGTGCTCACCTGTGTCACCCATGCTCACCCGTGCTCACCTGTGTCACCCGTGCTCACCTGTGTCACCCGTGCTCACCCGTGCTCACCTGTGTCACCCGTGCTCACCTGTGTCACACATGCTCACCCGTGCTCACCTGTGTCACCCGTGCTCACCTGTGTCACCCGTGCTCACCCGTGCTCACCTGTGTCACACGTGCTCACCTGTGTCACACATGCTCACCTGTGCTCACCTGTGTCCCCCGTGCTCACCTGTGCTCTGTTCCCAGCAACAGCCCCTTGCAGTCAGAGTCACGGTCCCCTTTTCTCAATGAGGCTGACAGAGGCTTAGGGAGTTCCAGCACCTGGTCCAGTCGCCCTGCCAGTAAGGGACACAGTGACCCAGGGCCCTGGGGACATTCGCTCTTACGGTTTGAGTGGGAATCTTCTCTGTGAACTGCAGGGATGTAGCCCAAGAGCATCATGGGAGGATTTCTATTCATCTCAAACCACAGACTCCGCAACGTGAGCTGGTGTCACCCTGGAGATAAGGCCCTCCTATGGGGGGGAACACTGTTCTGTGGACACAGTGGTTCCCCGGGGAGCACCGTTCTGTGGACACGGTGGTTCCCAGGGGGGGAGCACTGTTCTGTGGACATGGTGGTTCCCCGGGGGAGCACTGTTCTGTGGACACGGTGGTTCCCAGGGGAGCACTGTTCTGTGGACACGGTGGTTCCCAGGGGAGCACTGTTCTGTGGACACGGTGGTTCCCCGGGGGAGCACTGTTCAGTGGACACGGTGGTTCCCCGGGGAGCACTGTTCTGTGGACACGGTGGTTCCCCCGGGGGAGCACTGTTTTGTGGACACAGTGGTTCCCCGGGGGAGCACTGTTCAGTGGACACGGTGGTTCCCCGGGGGAGCACTGTTCTGTGGACACGGTGGTTCCCTGGGGGAGCACTGTTCTGTGGACACGGTGGCTCCTTGCTGTGCTAAAAAGAAGCTCCATACTTGCTTTCTTAGTGGTTGTCTGACCTCGTGTGGTTGGCTTGAAGCATTGTCGTTTCTGATAACTAATTTTTGCAAAAGGCAGCTCCCCGTGATGTATTTGAGATAAGTACTCTCCCATGTTTTAGAGGCTGTGGTTTTCCTAGGATCATTGCACAAATAGGACATGGAAGAAAAAAATCAAAGACACAGCACCGCTCAGTCAGGAATTGCAGTGGGGAGAGGGGCGTCTAGAAAAGAAGGAAACTCCCCCAGATGCAGAAGGATGGAAGCCTTAGACGGAGGCGACAGAAAGACTTCCCAACAGGAGGGCGAAGGAGACACTCGCATTTAGACACGCGGCAGCAAGATGTAAGATGGTGAAGACGGACCATTGTCAAAGTTTCCAGAAAAGAAACTTCCCGGAATCAGACTGACATTAGACATCTCAACGAGAATCCAGACAAAACACTGCCGATACTTTTATGTATTTGAAAGAAAAGAACTTCAAACCTATATTTTACATTCAGTTAAATGACCATAAAGGCCCTAGCTGGTGTGGCTCAGTGGACAGAGCGTCAGCCTGTGAACTGAAGGGTCCCAGGTTCGATTCCAATAAAGGGCACATGTCTGGTTGCAGCTTGATCCCCAGTGGGGGGCGTGCAGGAGGCAGCCAATCAATGATTCTCTCTCATCATTGACGTTTCTCCCTCCCTCTTCCTCTCTGAAATCAATAAAAAATATATTTAAAAAATAATAACGGAGTATAAAGTAAAGGTATCAGGCATACAAGACATCGAAACGTTCATTATTCAAGACCATCTTGAAAATATGTGTTTGAAGTTCAATTTTTCTTGATTTCCCGAGGACAGAGTGAAGGGATCTCTTTGGTCTTGTGAGTGTAGAATATTTAAAGTTTAAGTTGTTTCCTCTCCTCTGTCATTGTTTTAGTTCTTTTTGTGCCTTTTTTTCCTGGCGTCTGAAGACTGGTGGCCTGGGTCGCTACAGAAACCTGCTGCAGGGCAGGGCCCCGGCCACCTGCAGGACATCCTCTCCGGTTATTTTTGTTGTTTCTTGGGCCTTAAGGGTAGTTCTTGACGCCTCCTGGAACTGCCGCTGGGAAAGGGTAGAGATCTTTTGGAAATACCCAAGAAGCACCTTCCATTAAAGGTGGCGTCAATTTTTATGTCTGCCAGATTTTAAAGCAGTGAGCCTTTCCCAATTCTATTGTTGTAAGAGCAAGAAGTAAGAGCTGTTGGGATTTGGATATTTGGGGTTGGGGGGAGCCGAGCTTTCTGAGCCTCATTTACACCAGTGTAGGTGTAATTGTCTGCTGTTCTCCATGTGGTAATTTAGAAAAGACCTTTAAAAAAAGGGGACAGAGAGTGGTGACACTCCTCCCTCAGACTTGTTTCCGGTGGTTGGGAGTCTGGCGAGCCCCTCCTTCCTCCTCTGCGAAGTCCTCAGCAGGCAAAGCATCGTTCTGAGAAAAAACTGCCTCTTCCAGATCCATGAGACCAACATTTACAGTGAAACTGAAAATAAACAGAGGCAGAGAGAGCAGGGGTGTAATCAGATGGGAGTTTTCTTGTAGGAATTCTGTTTTTTCTTTTTTTTTTCTTTGTTAATCCTTACCAAAGGGCATGTTTTCCCCATTGATTTTTAGAGAGAGTGGAAGGGAGCGAGAGAGAGGGAGAGAGAGAGAGAAACATCGATGTGAGAGAGACACATCGATTGGTTGCCTCCCACATGCACCCCAGCTGGGGCCGGGGATCGAGCCTGCAACCGAGGTTCATGCCCTTGACCGGGAATCAAACCTGGCGACCATTCGGTGTGAGGGCCGAGGCTCTAACCATGGAGACACCGGCCAGGGCAGTTGTAGGAATTCTTGATTTGTGATTTATGTTTTATTTCCGGTGTGTTTCACATCTACAAAATGTTAACACATCTGTGGCAATTTAAAAGCAAAATTGCCAGCATCCTTTTGCTACGCTGCCAGCTCCCATGTATAGGTTCTTGTGAAACAAGCGCAGCGAGAACAGCAGCTGCAGAGGAGGCGTCGGAGGAGGCGTCGGAGGGCAGAACAGGCTCTGGGGGCGCTCAGGCCCCACGCAGCCGGGCCCCCGGCCTCAGGCCTGGCCTGCTGGGCTCCTGACATCGAATAACTGTTCCTCTAGCCAGTAACTTGTTTTGATTTTTGTTTCAGAAATAATCATGTTTCAAAAAACACACAAAAGCAAAGGGAAGACTATTGCATTGCTGAACAGAAGAAAAGACTGTATATTTTGGTGTTTTATACACATACCTGTGCTTTTTTATCAAAAGTGAAATCCTCTACCATTGTTTGTGACCGGCTCGTTTCATGACCTGGTTATTTTCCCGTGTCATTAAGTAATTACATTAGAAAGGAAAGGATACGTGTTTGGAAATATCAGGGCTGGTGAGGATGAGTAACAGTCAGTGAATTCAATTGTTTCAATAACAGGGTGCAAAGGTGGATCCTCGTCATTCAGACGTGCTGTCAGAAAGCCGGGGCCGAGGGTGGCAGAGGGAGGGCAGTGTGCTCAGTTATAACAACTGAGACATTTTAAATATTTCAGAGAAAAATACACAGTCACAGCAAGCCTGAGGGCAGTGTGCTCAGTTATAACAACTGGGACATTTTAAATATTTCAGAGAAAAATACACAGTCACAGCAAGCCTGAGCCCCCGGGACTCTGCCCTGTGGGTGCGGGCAGCTTCCCGGGCCCCCAGCCTTCCTCAGGCTCCTGTGCTGTTTCCTGCCCAAGGGCCCTGCCCCCGGGACTCTGCCCTGTGGCTGCATTAGAAGCTGATCTTCTCCAAACACCATCCCATTGTGGGGCAGAGCGTCAGCATAGGGTTTGGGGGACACAGGGCCAGCCTGTCACAGTGGCAGAAATAAGTTTCAGTAAAACAATTACAATAAATGTGCCAAACTCACCAAAGAGAGCATCATACATTGGAAAAAAGTTGGACCCAGCAACACTTGGTCCACAGAAGACAGTTAACACAAAAGATTTTTAAAAATGAAAACAGGTTTGGAAAATCTCATTAACCTGGAAAAGAATGAATTAGAAGGGAGCTGGGGTATGATGGGAAACATAACTAAAGGCAAAAAGTCCAAGCGGCAAGAGAAACACTTCATAAACTGAAAGGAACAGAACACGGTGATGAAGGAATCATAAAAAGACACCCACTCACACAACAGGAGGACTATGGGAACAAGCCAGGCACTATCACTACTAGCAGCTAAACTCCCTTACGTAACAGGCAAAAAGGAGAAACGTATTTCCCTTTGACTCTGATAGATCAAATAGATGGCAAATCAGAAAATCTACAAAAATGCTTGTTTCACATGATCTATAAGTTTGACTACATTGAGGAGTGGGAGGAGAATGAGCTTTAAAAGGAACAGAAAAAACAATTCTTTCAAACAAATGAAATAGTCACAGGATATTCACACCCCGGGCAGCGTGGAGCCTCAGGTACCACGTCAAACCACGCTCTCTCACCTTCGTGCCACGTGGCGTGAAATCCACCAACGGGAAACAAAGCAGACCCTGAAAACAATTGCAAACGACTGGACAGTCCTTGGACTGAGGAGCGCGTTTTCATGGCATTAAAAGTACTTCAACCTGAACAGCAATAAACATTTATTATAAAACAATAAATACGGACAAGCCAGATGAGCTCAAAAAGTGAAAATAAATATCTATGAAATGGAAAACAATCTAAAAACAATACCAAAAGGGAAAGAGTAACAAAACCAAAAACAGGCTTGATTAACTTTTAAAAAGTGAGATGCAAATGAAATACAGAACGAAGGAGATACAACTCTAGTCACAGCACAGCTTTAAAAATATTAGGAGAAAATTATGAACTGTAGGCCAATAATTGAGAAAACAGACAAAATGGGTACACTCCTGGAAAAACCAAGAATGGCAAATTTGGCAAAATCATTGACTAAACTCATGAGAATTAAAGATATTTACATAGTTATGAGACATCCCATCCCTCTTCCCCAGACCTCAAGCTCAATTTTACAAGAATACTACTACGCTTTCAAGGGACAAGAGTCCTTCCCGTACACAGTGGTCGCAGGAAATAAAGCAAGGACAGACGCAGACTTCGCTTGTATGGTTAGTATATCTCGATTCAGTGAGTTATAGTTCCATTTGGTTTATGAGTTTTAATGCAGAAATCTTTTTTTTAAATATATTTTTATTGATTTCAGAGAGGAAGGGAGAGGGAGAGATAGAAACATCCATGATGAGAGAGAATCACTGATCAGCTGCCTCCTGTACGCCCCCTACTGGGGATGGAGCCTGCAACCCGGGCATGTGCCCTTGACCAGAATCGAACCCAGGACCCTTCAGTCCGCAGGCTGAGGCTGTATCCACTGAGCCAAACCATCTAGGGCAGTGGTTCTCAACCTGTGGGTCACGACCCCTTTGGCGGTCGAACGACCCTTTCACAGGGGTCGCCTCAGACCATCCTGCATATCAGATATTTACATTATGATTCATAACAGTAGCAACATTACAGTTATGAAGTAGCAACGAAAATAATTTTATGGTTGGGTCACAACATGAGGAACTGTATAAAGGACCAGAAGGTTGAGAACCACTGATCTAGGGCAATGCAGAAATCTTAATGAAATACTGGCCTCCTGAATCCACCAGTGTATTGAAGGCCACAAACACAATGCAGCTAAGCAGGCCACACAGTGTGATGCAGCCAAGCAACGCAACGTCAGCGGCTTTATTGGTGTGACTACACCGGGCGCAGTGACAGAAGGACAGGCCAGCACTCAGACGCTTGAAGCAGCTGTCGGAGGCTAGGTCCTTGCTCCCCAGTCCCATGTGCCCAGACCTTGAGTTGCTCAGTCTTCTAAGCAATCTCAGGGCGCCAGCGTGGCACCCCGGCTCTGCACCCGCTGGCCGCTGCAGAAGTGCTGGCCCCCGGGGACTGGCCTGGGTGCTCGGGAGGAGGAGCTCGGGGCCACGGAGCTGTCGCTGAAAGATCTCGAACTACGTCTTGTTCTCCTGGATTTTGAAACGTGTGAAGCTCAGACTCATCCCTGCCTCCAGGACTGACCACACTGCTCAGTTGTCTGTTCTCGAGACCTCCACGGAGCACGCCGTCTGTGCTGGAGGCTGCAGGCGCCGGGATCGGCAGCCTCCTTGCCCCTCACAGAGAGCCCAGGCCCAGGCGGCCCGGCCCGGCCTCTGAGCGCGGCCGCCCCACGGCCCGCATCTTCTCCACTCGGTGGCAGCCGTAGGCGCTGCGCCCAGGACCTCGGCGTGGTTCCCACTCCAGCTCCAGCCTCAGGGCTGCTCCGGTGTCTGGATGGCGTCTCTCATGAGGCCGCTGAGAGAGGCCTGGGGTAGAATGAGTCACTGGTCCCAGGTGAGACAGAGAATGCGGGGTGGGCACACCCACCTCATCAGGGCTCCATCGAACGTGTGAAGCCTGGCAGCAGCTCCGAGAACCCTTCAGGAGCACACGTGTCCACACAGAGGACACGGGACACGCTTTGGTGGCCCTTAAAACCTGGCTGGGGTCAGGAACCACACAGGCTCCTAAAGCCCCCACACATGTCGCTGCACTGTCCCCTCCGTGCTGCCAGGTGAAGGGGGATGACATGAGGCAAACCAGGGAACAAGTGTGGCCAGGGCCACGCTGGGCAGGTAGGCCAAGACTAGAAAGAAGCAGGAAGGCGAGTGGCCCAGGCTGGGAGGGTCAGGGGGGGTATGGAGGGGCCGTGACCGAGACAGTGCGGGTGCGGGCCGCTGCAGAGGATGGTGGCTGGGGAGGCCGCATCCCGACCACTGGCTGATGGACGTGTCCTCACTCCAGGCCCCAAGTCCACCCGATTGGACCGGGTTCAGCGGAGAGGCTGGGCCAGTGCATGTCATCCATCCGACCTGGAGGGGGAGCTCCGTGCAAAGGCGGGACAGCGAGCACCCTGGTCTGTGGGGAGCTGCCAGCACGGGGGAAGGAGGCTGGCCAGGGTGCCTCTCACAGGCACCCTGTGAACGCGCAGAGGCTGGGGACACAACCTCTGCAGTCCCGGACCAGGATCCCCACGTTCCGACTCCCCGATGCGCCGGAGCAGCAGGCCTGGGAGAGCGGCCACCAGGGCTTCTCCAACAGCTGGTCCTGCTCTCGCGGCGAGGCCTCCGCACTCTCCCAGTTCTCTGGGCAAAGCAGAGACGAGCCATGAGCCCGCCCGGAGCCGCACTGACCTGCCTGGCGGGAAAGGAGGCCTCTCCCGGGACAGGGCGGCCTGATGCGCCACCGTGTCGTCCACAAGGGCGGGCACTGCCAGGAGTGTTCCTGGCCACTGGGGCCTCTATGAGTCAGGCAGCAGCAGCAACCCTGGGCCCCCACCTGAGGCGGCCAGTTCTCAGGAACTGCAGGGGCAGGGGAAGGGGGGTGAGGGGGGAGGAGGGGGGAGCCTCCATGGGAGGCATTTCCCACCGTGGCCACCGTGGATGTGGGACGCGCTCCGCTCCTCTCCACCGGGTGACCACAGGGGCCTGGGTGGCCGTCTCGCCTGGCCCTCCTCGGGGAGTCTCTAAGGGGTCCTCCTTCGGGACCTGCGGTTATTTCCTCGCTGCTGAGAGCAGTCCTCCCTCCCCCCTCCCCCCTCCCCCCAGCGGCTCCCAGGCCCCTGCCCTGGGTTTCCAGCTCCATCCCCTCTCAGGCTGGTGGGCCTGGCACAGACCATGTGGTGGAGAGGACGGAGGGTGGCTCTCTGAGAGCGGGTTCCAAGAGCAGAGCGGCCTCAGGCTGTGGCGGGAGCACCTCAGCCATCTCTGCACCGCGTGTGGCTCGACGGGGCGCCTCTGAGTACCTCGTCCCCAGGACAGCGGGAACGAGCACGCAGCAACCTGGAGCCCAGGGTGCAACGACCTGGAGGAACCAGGGTTGTGTTTCACCTTGAGACACAGTCCTGGCTCTTCAGACAGGGGCCGCACGGGTGCCTGCCGCTCCTGTCCCTTTGGACAGCCAGTCTCAGGTCCCGGTGCTCCGGGTCGGCCTCCCCTACCTTTAGCTCAGTGGTTCTCAACCTTCTGGCCCTTTAAATACAGTTCCTCATGTTGTGACCCAACCATAAAATCATTTTCGTTGCTACTTCATAACTGTAATGTTGCTCCTGTTATGAATCGTCATGTAAATATCTGATACGCAGGATGGTCTTAGGCGACCCCTGTGAAAGGGTCGTTCGACCGCCAAAGGGGTCGCGACCCACAGGTTGAGAACCGCTGCTCTAGCTGCTCCAGGAGTTCTTGTAACAATGCTCCTGCCTCTATATGGTGACGTATTTCTCTATGAAGATGTGCTAAGTGCTTAAACCTGTGGAAAGAGGGGTGTGCGAGTCCAAAGGTTCTCACATGCAAACCAGGTCACACCTACCACTACATCTCGTGGGCAAAGCCAGTGCCCATCACGGTCCCAAAGGTGACGGCTGCTTCCCGACTCCGTGTCTAAGGTGGCTGGAGAGACTGAGGTGTTGACTGGGAACCGCGTTCGGGCGTGGAGGTCTGGGCTGCTGCCACGGGCTAAGGAGAGAATTCACAGCCTCCCCGGTCCTGCGGGTCTCTGTGGGCCTCCCCGCTCTAGTGGGTGTGACTGACAGCGCCCCTGGGCCTCCTGACGCTCAGGAGGCGCCCTTGCCCGTGGGAGGTCGCAGTGTAACTACGAGACCAGGCGGAGCTTTGTACTGTTCCTCGTTGGAACAGGAGCTGCTGGTCCATAATTCAACCAGAATTTAGCTAACAGGCCAACTGAGCAACCTGCATAACAAGAAACTGCCGGCATCACCAATGTTGCTCCAACCCCACAGCGCTGTCCACTAGGAGACGGGGCCAGCTAAGGAGAGCGCTCCCGCAGAAAAAGGCGCGATGAGTCTCTGTTGCCGTTAAACAGGCTCCGATTCCACAGAAATCTTAAAATGTAAAACGGGAGGTTCAGAGACACTGCCCTGAGGTTTGGATTATCGGACGGACCCTCGTGCCTGCGTCGGTGCCCAAGGGTCAAATGGCCGGTCTTGGCAGAATTGAAAAGCCAGACCCCCACGTGCGGCCCGGCGGACAGGAGGCCTCCTCATTGACTATCTGGAGACTTCAGGCTCCCGGCCTGTTTGTGGGGTTTCCTGGGGCCAGAATAAGCTAGTGGGTGTCCCCGGATCACAGAGCCAGCAACAGAAGGTTCACACGTGTCCTTGTCCACCTGTGGCCACGTGAAGTCCCGGAGTCTGAGCAGAGCCGCAGGGACGCCTCCGCACGGGAATGTTGTTCAAATCGGGGCCAAACCAGGCCCATACGTGGCATGTGGCTGACCAAGTGGTTTTTGAAACCCGACTATCACATGGCCTCTGTCAAATTCTTCAGTGAGTGACTCCACTGTTACCCCGGACACAGAAATAAAACCAGAATGTGGCACATAGAACTATAACCTCTAGGGGAAAGCTGGGAGAAAACCTTTGGGAAGTGAGTTAGGCAAGAATTTATTAGGTACGATATTAAAGAGAAAATAGAAGAATTGGTCTCAATTAAAATTGAGAACCTCCGTTCTTTGAAATGTACTGTGAAGAAGATGAAAAGACAAGTCACAAAATGGGATAAAATATTTACCAATCACCTACCTCATAAAGAACTTGCATCCAAAAGAGGTAAAGAATCATCAAGACCCAACAAGAAAATAACACAAAAATAACTTAAATTGGGTAAAATATTTGAACAGACAATTTATCGCAGGAGATACATGGTGACAAATAAGCATGTGAACAAATACTCAGTCTCATTAGTCAGAGTGAAATGTCACTAAAACCACAGTGAAGTACCGCTGCCCCGTGAATGGCGCTAAAACGAAAAAGGTGGCGGCAGGTGTGTGAGCAGTTGTCAGAGCTCACCTTGCCAGCGGGAATGCAATCACTTTGGAGAACAGCTTGGTCATTTTTTAAAAATATTAAACCTGCCCCGAACACTTGACTCAGTCGCCCCCACTTTTTTCTTGTGGGAGAAGTGGACGCCTGTCCACAGACGGGGCCACAGACGTCCACGGCGGCTTCCGCTGTGCGGGCCAAGCGAGTAAGGGGCAGGCTCCGGACCCCGTGCTGCGCGTCTGGACCTGACACGGAACAAGGCTGAGTGACGACTGTGGTTGAACATGCAATGTCTGCATGTTAGAAAACGGTGACCCGCCCTGGAGGGAGCCCTCTCAGCAAGAAGAAAGGACCCCTGGTGCCTGGACCACGGGGTGAAGCCGGAAAGCAGCTGCCGGTGGCTGGGGGGAGGTCTGGGCGCTCTGTGTCTTGGCTGGTGATGTTTTCATGGGCGCATACTCATCAGATCACACCGTTTTTATTTTGTGTCACTGATACCTCAATAAAGCTGTAAAGATCATTCGTGAATGGAATTTATTTTTGCTCTAATATCAAATCGCACTTAAGTTCTTTTGGCTCTTGCTGTTTTCATGGTTGGTCTTTGGCATTAGATAGAACACGTTCCGGCGCCGGCTGCAGCGCCGGGGCGGCGAGTGCGGCCACATCCGGCAGTCCCCGCTCCAAGGCTCCCGACGCTTGGTGCGCTGAGATGCCCGCATCCCAGTTATGCCGTGGGAACCCTCACCCCCCTAAGATGTGAGGAGCACCCCGGGCCTTAAGGGCCCTGTAACCATCTTTGCCTGACGTCTTCAGTTGAGATTGGAAAGGGTGGAAAAGGGGACTCCTCAGGGTCTCTCTCCGATGGGCATGGAGGGTCCCTGGTGGTCACGGGAGGCGCTGTGCCTGGCCCACATGTGGCCATTGGTCTCAGGCTGTGACCAGGGTTGTAGGGAAAGTTTCATTTTTATTTTAACCAAACTTTACAGGTAGTTGGAGGCAATGGAGAGTGTCCTCCATGCCATGCGGTGTGTCTGGATGCTTCTGAGACCTCGGCCTCTGGCGTGTCATGAGTTTGAGGGCAGCAGTACAAGATTGTGTGGTAACTGCTCAGTGTGTGAACAGTAACCAGCTCGGGCTTATCCTACGGACAGGGATGCGCAAGCTGGCAAAGATGTAAATGCAAAGCGCTAACAATGTCCATCACAGCGGTCCACTGGGCTAAACTGGAAGTAGCCTAAGTGTGTGGTTATGCAGACATGATGAATCCAATCAATGGCACGCTGAGCGATCCTGAAAGGAAGGCGTGTTGGCGTCTCTGAGGCCGTGAGCACAGCAGGCTGCGGGCGGTCACGGGCAACAACCACGGTGTCAGACATGTGCGTATCTTGCGCATGAGGTCAGCAGAGACGGGCTGACTTACCGGGAGCCCTGATTTCTGAGTCCATCTGAGATAGCTTCTGCTTTCTTTTTATATCTTTCTCTACATTTGATTTTTCAAAAACAACAAAAAGGATTGATTGTTTTTCTTCCCAAACTCGTCTTCCCAAATGTCTCAGAATTTGAGAGCTGGAAGTGACCCTTGGGGCCTGTCCTCCCTGGGGAGACCCCGCAGGAGGCCAGGCCCCGCCTCCTGCCTGCAGCCTCCCTGGGGCTGGGGAAAGCCCCTCCCGTCACCATGTGGATCCTTCAGCTCAGCTCAACTCCACTTGGACTCCACGGACCACAGGCCGCCCGGGCTCCCACACCTCCACTCAGGAAGCCCCCGACAGTGTTGGCACATGGGTGCCCCCTGGAAGCTCGCTCAGGCTGCTGAGCAGGCAGCGCTTCCTGTCCGCGGTCCCAGTGGCCAGCGCCTCTGTGCATTCCTTACTGCTCTCCTCTCGTGCTATTCTTTTTTATAAATATATTTTTATTGATTTAAGAGAGGAAGGAAGAGGAGAGAGCAATAGTAACATCAGTAATGAGAATCATTGATCAGCTGCCTCCTGCACGCCCCCTACTGGGGACCAAGCCTGTAACCTGGCCTCCTGGTTCATAGGTCAAGGCTCAACCCCTGAACCACACAGGCTGGGCTCCATGCTTCTCTCCCCTGGGTCGGTCCCAGCGTGGAAGCCGCCGTGTTGCTGATCTAATGCAGCAAAGAGGATGGGAATGCAGGATGGTGAGAGCCCATGGCCGGCCCGCTGCACACCTGGCCCCTGCCTGGGCGCTTTGCAGCGTGACTCCTGGGTGACCGCGAGCATGGCTCCGTGGAGCCGGGCCTGGGAGAGAGGGGACAGAGCCTGCTAACCATCTGGCTGGGCCGGATTATTGATAAGAGGCTCCCGCTTCTCTCCCCACAGATGGGATGAGGTCACC
>NW_005871555.1:579332-592447 GCF_000147115.1 Myotis lucifugus | reverse complement strand
GGGGCGGCCTGGGGGGTGGACCCCGTGGCTGGTGCGCGGCACAAGGACTGCGGTCCATGTGGGGGGCGGGCTGGGGGTGACCCCGTTGCCGTGCGCCCACCAGGGACTGCGTCCGTGTGGGGGCCGGCTGGGGGGTGGACCCCGTGGCTGTGCCGCGCACAGGGACTGCGTCCGTGTAGGGGCGGCTGGGGGTGGACCCCGTGGCTGTGCACGCACAGGGACTGCGTCCGTGTGGGGCGGCTGGGGTGGGGGCGTGACTGTGCGCGCACAGGGACTGCGTGGGGCTGGAAGGCTTTGTGTGGCCCTTGGAGGGACCTTGCCTGTACCCACTCGAAAGCCGCCTCTCCTCCCCTGGGACTCCCCTGTGGCACTCAGGCACCCCTCTCACTGCATGTGACTTCACGAGAGCGGGGCGGGGGGTTGCCACCGCCTCACCAGGACCGCCGGGAGCTGGCCGATGGATGGAGGACGGCCCTGGCTATCCCCCGAGTCCCGGCTCCTGACGAGGCTCCTGCTCCTCCCGCTCAGGTCCCGTCGCACCTGGGGTTCCATCCCTCAGTCACCACACACAACAGCCCCGTTCACTTTACTTCCCAAACCTGGCACTGCGTTTGGTTGAAGGAAACAGCAACGAGTTCCCAGGGAGCCTGACATGCAGGAGGCTTTAAATCGTGGTTGAACTGCCAAGCGAAATAAGTCAGTCAGAGAAAGACAAGTATGACATGATCGCACTCATATGTGGAACCTAAAAACAAACTGATGAACCGAGTGAGTCCAGAGGCATGGAAGCAGGGAAGGAGGCGGAATCTCGGAGGGAGGGTGGGTGTGGGGGAGGTAATCAACCAAAGACCTTGAATGCTACATGCATGGCCCACGGACACAGACAATAGGGTGCTGAAGGCCTGGGGTGGGGGGGGGCGGGGGGGCTGGAGGGGGCCAATGGGGGGAGAAAGAGGACATAAGTAATACTTCCAACAATAAAGAATTTTAAAAATAATACATAAATAAATAAATAAATAAATAGTTGTTGAACGAGTGAAGTTGAAGGGTCTTCTTGATCCGTGTGACAATGGAGGCAGCGGTTGGACAGGACGCTCGCCTGACCCTTGAGCCTGAGGATCTGCAACGTGGTCTGCCTGTCAGTGACGTGCAGGGGGCCTGAGGCCGTCCAACAAGCATCTGCCCCTGCCTGTCCCCTTGGTAACTAGTATCTGCCCCTGCCTGTCCCCTTGGTAACGAGTATCTGCCCCTGCCTGTCCCCTTGGTAACGAGTATCTGCCCCTGCCTGTCCCCTTGGTAATGAGTATCTGCCCCTGCCTGTCTGCTTGGTAATGAGTATCTGCCCCTGCCTGTCTGCTTGGTAATGAGTATCTGTCCCTGCCTGTCCCCTTGGTAATGAGTATCTGTCCCTGCCTGTCTGCTTGGTAACAAGTATCTGTCCCTGCCTGTCCCCTTGGTAACGAGTATGTGCCCCTGCCTGTCCCCTTGGTAACGAGTATGTGCCCCTGCCTGTCCCCTTGGTAACGAGTATGTGCCCCTGCCTGTCCCCTTGGTAACGAGTATGTGCCCCTGCCTGTCCCCTTGGTAATGAGTATCTGTGTCTGCCTGTCCCCTTGGTAACGAGTATCTGTGTCTGCCTGTCCTTTTGATTTATTATGTCTAACTTTCTAAGTGACTTTCTCTTCAGCAGGATAAAGTGCGGTCAGCATAGCACAGAAGAGTTCAGAATAATGTCAGTTTCTAAGGAGAATCCTAGTACAGACTCACTTTCCTGAATCCGGGCCAGGGTCTGTCTTGCCTCTATCACAGTGGTTCTCAACCTTCTGGCCCTTTAAATACAGTTCCTCATGTTGTGTCCCAACCATAAAATTATTTTCGTTGCTACTTCATAACTGTAATGTTGCTACTGTTATGAATCGTAATGTAAATATCTGATATGCAGGATCGTCTTAGGCGACCCCTGTGAAAGGGTCGTTCGACCCCCAAAGGGGTCGCAACCCACAGGTTGAGAACCGCTGGTCTATCACATTCCGCAGCGTCTCTTTTTTCTGTCTATTCTGCTTGCTCAGCACAGCCAGCTGGTCACCCCACCCATCCCGACTCAGTCTCCCGCCACCACTCGTATAAGTTCTCTAAGTCAGATTCGAGTCCCAGAAACTCAACACCAGTCTTGTCCCGTCTCTGCTCAAAACCATCTGTGTTGGAGAAACCAAGATGGCTGCATAGGTAAACACTGGAAACTGCTGCCTCGCACAACTACTTCAAAAATACAACTAAAAGACAAAACAGACATCACCCAGAACCACAGGAAGGCTGGCTGAGTGGAAATTCTACAACTAGAAGGAAAGAGAAAAGCACACTGAGATTCAGAGTAAAGTGCAGAGGTACGGAGGCGCACGTGGAAAGGGCTGGCAACTGAGGACACAGTTGTCTTTTTCAATCAGGAGGGAGACACAAGCTCCCGACTGCTCTGAACTCTAGTTCTGGGTGAGTCTCTAGGGACATAGGGAGAGAAACTGGACAGTCTGGCATCAGTTGGAACTCGAGGGCAGCTTTCTCTCAGAGGTGCTTGCAGTGATTACCAGGACATTGAGACGCGGGGCCTCTTAGGGCAGGGCTGAGGATCAACCATAGCTGTTTGCTCCACCCTGTTGATTCCCTGAGACCCTGCCCCACCCAAGCTGTGCACAGAGGCTTTTGCATATGAAAGGCCTGGCCCTTTGCAATCTAAAATTACCTAACAAAGTGCAGCTGGGTCAGAGAGACCCAGAACTTCCAAAAGAAGGCCCAAGGCCCCACAGCAGCTTGCATTGCTTCACAGCTGGGCCTCATCTGGGCACCTCCAAACCCCAAACAAAGAAGACGAATCTGCAGATCTCTCCGTAGCTCCTGCTGGGTAACCTCAGGAAGAGGCTAAATTAGCACCTCCTTAGAGATCCAAGAGCCAGTGTATCCAGTGGTCAGAGTAGGACCATCCAGATTACAACTCCTCAGATTCATAAGGGACACATTCAGGGGGCAGACTCAGTGAGCACCAAAGCCCCACTGAAGCAAGTCTTGCCCCTAAGTGTGTCTCCAGCACAGAAGTTCTCCCTCTGTAGACACAGCTGATTCTCACAGACAATTGGCCTGGAGGTCAATTCCTCCCAGTGATACCTACAACAATCAAGGCTTAACTACAACAAGACTGTGCACAAAGCCCACAAAGGGGTGCACCAAGAGTGTCCACCTCAGGTAATTGCGGAGGCTGAGCCACTGGGCCCTATAGGACACCTAGCACAGAAAGCCACTCTATCAACACAGGGAAGCATAAAAAATGTGGAAGCAAAGAAACAGGTCACAAATGACAGAAATGGAGGAAAGCAAACTACAGGATATAGAGTTCAAAACCACACTTATAAGGTTTTTCTAGAAACTACCAATAAATTTAGTGAGACCCTTAAGAAATCTAGTGAGACCCTCAAGGTTATGAAAAAGGACCAACTAGAAATTAAGCATACACTGACTGAAATAAAGAATATCATACAGAGTTCCAACAGCAGAGTAGAGGATCGCAAGAATCAAGATGCTAATGATGTGGCTCTCAAAGGTGGGCCACTTCTTCAGCGAGTGGGCAGCCAGAGAAGAAGCTGAGGGCGCTGAGCGTCTCTTAAAGTTACAAAACCAGCGCGGTGGCCGCACTCTCTTCCAGGAGGTGCAGAAGCCTCCCCAAGATGAGTGGGCAAAACTCGGGTCGCCAGGGGAGCCGCCCTGGCCTGGGAGAGAAGCCTGACCCAGGCCCTTTTGGAGCTGCGTGCCTGGGTTCTGCCCACGCAGACCCTCAACTCTGTGACTTCCTGCAGAACCATTTCCGATGAGGAGGTGAAACTCATCAGGAAGAGAGATACCTGACTCATCTCCGCAGGCTGCAGGCCCCCAGGCTGGGCTGGCGAGTTATCTCTTTGAAAGGCTCACCCTCAAGCACAACTAGGAGCTTGTGGAGCCCAGAGGCCTTAGAGGGGCCCCTCTGCACTCCCCCTTTCTGCCTTTTCCCTGAGCCTCTCCCCAAAACTACTAGACATTCTTTTAACCACCCTGAAGTCCTCTCCTATGCATTGGACCAAATGAAACAATAAAGCTTTTTGAAGGAGGAGGAAGAGGAAGAGGAGGAGGAGGAGGAGAGGGAGGAGAAGGAGAAGGAGAAGGAGAAGGAGAAGGAGAAGGAGAAGGAGAAGGAGAAGGAGAAGGAGAAGGAGAAGGAGAAGAGAGAATAAATTCTTGAGGTATTCCAAGGCCCATTGGAATGACTCAAAATCATCTCTCGGTTTTAAAGTCTCTTAAAATTTAAACTTTGGGAAGGTTGTCAAATATACTTAACCAAAAGATTATATCAAACCTCTGTAAATCTAAGTAAAACAAACATATATTTTATGGTACTAACTATCAAGGACATTAATCAAAGCTAAACTAGTTTTAATATTAAAGATTATGTTCAGACCACAGAATTCTGCTTTATTTATATAAGTATTTAATCTTTTTAGGCCAATAAAAGATTGTATCCTAGTAATGCTATCTGGAGGCTAAACATTCACCACACATAATATACATATCACATAAAGACAATACACATAATTCAAATGACTAATTATTGCAGAGAAAATTCGAGAATTTTTTTTCTCATTTGCCCTTGACGGTCCTTAATTAAGACTGGAAAAGGGAGGGTGGGTCCTACTGACCAAGCAGGAACATCTGCTGAGACTCCCAAATGCGGCCAGGGCTGTGAGTGAGCAGTGGCTCCAATCTAAGAAAGTAACTAACAGTTGAGAGCTGGGCTGGGTTTGCTTTTTTTAAAATAAACTTAAAACTTCCACAAACTTTTATAGCCTCACAACATTTTACAAACCTTTCTACAACTTTCACAAACCTTCTTATCCATTCAGAAACAATCATCCTTAGAACAACTTACTTTCTTCCTTTTCCCTCAAAAATGAATCTTCATGTCTCATGTCTTCTGTTCTCATAACCATAAATTTCTTCTACCTTAACTTGAACTTTTAACTCTTAGAGCCTCAATATCCAGTGATAATCAAAAAGTAAACAACCAGCATTTCTTAGATTGACGTTTATGAACACATTTTATTTATTTATTTATTTTTAAAATATATTTTATTGATTTTTTACAGAGAGGAAGGAAAAGGGATAGAGAGTTAGAAACATCGATGAGAGAGTAACATTGATCAGCTGCCTCCTGCACACCCCCTACTGGGGATGTGCCCACAACCAAGGTACATGCCCTTGACCAGAATCGAACCTGGGACCCTTGAGTCTGCAGGCCGACGCTCTATCCACTGAGCCAAACCGGTTACAGCTCACATTTTAAACACACTGTCACTTTTAAGAAATACTTCTTCAACAAAGAACAAGACATTACATCAACAGTTCCAAATCCACTTTACAGAATTTAGGCAACAAAAGACAAAAGCAGGCAAACTTAAGACTTGTCTTGGAACCAATGTTTCAGTATTTCATGCTATTTCAGTATTTCATGTTATCTATATATTCAATAACTGTAATTAAAATTAACTAAAATTGAAAGGAATAGTTGAAATAAATTAAAGTGATTTGATTAGGTGGCTAAGATTTTTTCTTTCTATTTTGATAAGATTTACCTTCCAGAGACTTGTATTTTTTTTTTTTCCAAAAAAATGGCCCACACAAGAGTTCTTGGAATTTGCATTTCAAAGGTCCTGGGACTTTGGGACTTTGGTTTCAGAAAGCCAATCCTATTCCTATATAATAAAGAGGTAATATGCAAATTGACCATCACTCCAACACAAGATGGCCACCCCCATGTGGCCACAAGATGGCCTGCAAGGGAGGGCAGTTGGGGAGGACCAGGCCTGCAAGGGAGGGCAGTTGGGGGGGGGACCAGGCCTGCAAGGGAGGGCAGTTGCAGGGGGACCAGGCCTGCAGGGGTGGGCTGTTGGTGGGGACCAGGCCTGCAGGGGAGGGCAGTTGGTGGGGACCAGGCCTACAGGGAGGGCAGTTGGGGGGAACCAGGCCTGCAGGGGAGGGCAGTTGGGGGGGACCAGGCCTACAGGGGAGGGCAGTTAGGGATGACCAGGCCGGCAAGGGAGGGAAGTTAGGGGAGCAGTTTGGTGTTGAACATGCTGGCAGGGGAGTAGTTAGGGGATGATCAGGCTGGCAGGCAGAAGTGGTTAGGGGCAATCAGGCAGGCAGGCAGGCAAGTGGTTGGGAGCCAGCAGCCCTAGATTGTGAGTCAGACATCCCTCGAGGGGTCCCAGATTGGAGAAGGTGCAGGCTGGGCTGAGACACACACACACACACACACACACACACACACACACACACACCTGTGCACGAATTTTGTGCACCGGGCCTCTTGTTATCTATAAGCCTCTTGACATGAATAGGAGAGGTTTGGGGAAAGTAAAAGGACTTGGTGGGCTTTGAATTATTTCTGGAGCCACACCTCTGGCCCTGTAAAGACTGCATTATAAAGCAAGGAAAGTAGAAAAAAAGGTGGCAGAGTAAGTGGGTGCTGCATGGACACGCTCCCACGACCAAACTGGAATTACAACTAAAATACAGAGAAACTTCCTGAATAATCAACAAAAGACTCCCTGGAGAGAACCCTGATACCCGAAGACAGAAAGTGAAGACTGCATAGAGACTGGTAGGAGGGGCGGAGGCACAAAAGGGCTGGCCAGGCTCCCACAGACAGCAGCTGAAGTTCCTCAGAGATATCTCAACTGGGGGCAGGGGGTGTCACTGAGAACTCTGGGGCCTAATCCCCAAGCTGCCCCCCCCCCCATCAGAGAGCACCAGAACTGAAAAGGGTGCCCACATAACATCTGGCTGTGAAAAGCAGCGGGGTTGCTGTCTGCCAGGGAGATATGGCTGGAAATTCAGGCACCCTCTAAAGGGCCAACATATAAAATTCCCAGTCCACTCACCTTGTGCTCCTGCAGAGGGAGGGCAGAGTGGACTGGAGCTGTGTGAGCAGAAGTCAGGATCAGGGGCTCTGGGGTTAGAGTTAGGAAGGCAGACACCCTGGTTTCCTGTGCTGAGTCATTCCTCATGCTGTGGAGGTCATCTTTCTCACACAGACATTTGATATACAGGCGACCTTGCCTGGGGGGAAGACAGTTGACCCACCCTTTTGGAAAACACCTTGTCCCACCCTGTGGAGTTGCTCGGGTCCATTAAGAGACTGAGAATAACAATTAGCCTCCAGGCAGAAACAATTGCCCCACTCTGTTGAAAAAAACTTTTGCCACACCTGTGGACAATTGCCTGAGGACAATTCAAGACAAAATCCTACCAGTCTGCAGACAGGCAGTCTGTGGAGGCTTTAAGTCTTTGCCTGATCTAATTATTCAGAAACAGCATTTAACACTGCCATGCACTAGAGATTGAGAGGCATAGCAGATCTACCTAATACATTGTCACAAACCCAGACAGCCAAAATGAGGAAAAAAGAAACAACTGAAAGAACAAGAGAATTCTCCAGAGGAGATAAATGAAATGGAGATAAGAAATGTTTCTGATACAGAGTTCAGAATAATGATGGTGAAGATGCTCAACAGCATGAGAAAAGATGTAGTAACTATGAAAACAAAAATAAAGAATGACATAGCACAAATAAAGAACACATTAGAAGGAATACAGAGCAGATTAGGGGAAACTGAGGATTGAATCAGTGAATTAGAGGATAGGATTGAAAAAAATCACTCAATCAGAGAACCAAAATGAAAAGAAAAATTAAAAACAGGAGAGCAGGTTAAGGGAGCTGTGGGACAACATGAAACATAACAATATTCGAATAGCAGGAGTGCCAGAAGAGGCAGAAAAGGAGAAAGGGTTAGAGAACATGTTTGAAGAAATAATGGCAGAAAACTCCCCTAACCTGGTAAAGGAAAAAGTCTCACAAGTCCAGGAGGCACAAGGACTCCAAGCAAGAAGAACCCAAACAGGCCCACACCCAGACACCATAATTAAAATGCCAAAAATTAAAGACAAAGATAGAATCTTAAAGGCAGCAAGAGATAAACAAACTGTTACCTACAAAGGAGCTCCCATAAGGCCAAAACTGACTTCTCATCAGAAACCCTATAGGCCAGAAGGGAATGACATGAAGTACTCAAGGTAATGAGAACTAAGGATCTGACACCAAGATTGCTATACGCAGCAAGACTATCATTTAAAATAGATGGTCAAATAAAGAGATTCCTGGACCAAAAAGAAAAAAAAAGGACTAAAGGAGTACATCACCACCAAGCCACCATTACAAGAAATACTAAAGGGACTGATGTAATGAGAATAAGAAATAGAGAGAGAGATCCTAACCAGAACTTGGCTGGAGATCCCGACCAGAACTTTGGCTGGAGATCCTGGCTAGAGGCCCTGACTAGGCTGCTGATCAACTGAAGGCTGTCTCCGTGTCATTCCTTCTTTGCCGACTCCGTCCACACCTTTGGGGACCCCTGGACCTGCTGCGGTTAGACCCAAACATCTGGCGCCCGAACAGGGACTCCTAGGTAAATCTCCCCGTACTTGGGACGGATAGGACTGCACCGTAGGGTGCTGCAGACCCCCCCCCTATAGAGGATACGTAGGGTAATCGGGTAGTTAGTATAGAACTTAGATTGACAAGATGGGTCATACTGAGTCTAAAGAAGAAAGACTCTGTATTAATCTTTTAACACATATGCTTGCTAGCAGAGGAGTTAAGGTTACTTCCAGTCAGACAGAAAGTTTTATACAAGATGTATGTCAATGGCTTCCTGAGGATGGAACTGCTAATTTAGAAACTTGGACTAAAGTAGGAGAGCAATTAAAGAATTATTACAGCTACCATGGATCTGAGAAGGTCCCGGCAGATACCCTTTCCCTCTGGAATTCAATTCGTGACATCTTGGCACCAGAGGCAGAAACGGTTGAACTTTCTCAAACTTTAAATAGTCCCTCAGCTCCACCTAGAGAGGAAACATCATTATTGTCTCCAGCTCAATCTAAGAGCAATTTAGCTATGCCTACTGATCGGAAGGAGAATAAATATCATAAACATGAAAAAAAAAGAAAAGAAATAGAGAGAGAAACCTAGGCATACAGCATTAACATGGCAATAAATACGTGCCTATCAATAACAACCTTAAATGTAAATGGATTAAATGCTCCAATCAAAAGGCATAGGGTAGCTGAATGGATACAAAAACATGACCCAACTGTATGCTGTCTATAAGAGACCCACCTCAGAACAAAAGACACACACTGGATGAGAGTGAAGGGATGAAAAAAATTTTTTCCCATGCAAATGGGAAAGAAAACAAAGCTGGGCTAGCAGTACTCATATCCGATAAAACAGACTTCAAAATCAAGGCCATCACAAGAGACAACAAAGGTCACTACATGATGCTAAAGGGATCGATCCAACAAGAGGCTATAACCCTGGTAAACAGATATGCACCAATATAGGAGCACCTAAATATATAACTTCTAGAGGACATTAAGGGAAAGATCAACTGCAATACAGTCATAATAGGGGACTTCAAAGCCCCACTGACTTCACTGGATAGATCTTCCAGACAAAAACTTAACAAGGAAACAGTGACCCTAAAGAACACACTGGATCAGATAGCTTTAATTGACATATAAAGAACATTCCATTCCAAAGTTGCAGAATATACATTCTTCTCAAGAGCACATGGAACATTCACAAAGATAGCACACATGTTAGGACACAAGACAAGTCTCTACAAGTTCAAGAAGATAGAAATCATATCAAGCATCTTCTCAGATCAGTGGAATGAAATTAGAAATCAACTACAGCAAAAACACCCAAAAACATTCAAACACATGGAGACTAAATAACATGTTACTAAACAATGAATGGGTTGCCAATGAGACCAAGAAAGAAATCAAAACTTTCTGGAAACAAATGAAAAAACAAAACAAAACAAAAAAAGCACATAACAACCAAAAATCTCTGGGACACAGCAAAAGCAGTCCTGAGAGGGAAGTTCATAGCACTACAGGCCTACCTTGAAAATCAAGAAAAATTGAGGACTCTCTCCCCCTCCCCACATGGGAGTCTGTACTGTGCGATTCTTTCCCTTTCCCCACGTGGGAGACTGTACTTGTTCTTCAATAAATTTCCATCTTTGCTATAAAAAACAACAACAAGAAAAATCAACAATAAATTATTTAACCCTACAACTTAAAAGAGCTAGAAAGTGAACAACAAGAAAAGTCCAGAGAGTGTAGAAGGAAGGAAATAATAAAGATTAAAGCAGAGTGGATAGAACATCAGGCTGAGGACAGAAGGGAGTGTGGAGGAGGCAACCAATTGATGTGTTTCTCTCACATCGATATTTCTCTGTCTTTCCCTCTCTCTTCCACTCTCTAAAAACCAGTGGAGAAATATCCTTGGGTGAGGATTTAAGATATAAAAAGAAAATAAATAAAAACATATATATACATATAAAGATTAGAGCAGAAATAAATGACAAGATGGGTCATACTGAGTCTAAAGAAGAAAGACTCTGTATTAATCTTTTAACACATATGCTTGCTAGCAGAGGAGTTAAGGTTACTTCCAGTCAGACAGAAAGTTTTATACAAGATGTATAAAACTTCTTTGAAAGGATAAAATTGATGAACCATTAGCCAGACTCATCAAGAAACAAAGAGAGAGGACCCAAATAAAATCAGAAACAAAAGCAAAGAAGTAACCACTGACACCACAGAAATACAAAGGATTGTAAGGAAATACTATGAACAACTATATGCCAACAAGCTGGACAATGTCAATGAAATGGACACATACCTATAAAAACACAATCTCCCAAAACTGAATCAGGAAGAATCAGAAAACCTGAATTGGTCAATAACAAGTGAGGAAACAGAAGCAGTAACCAAAACACTACCAGCAAACAAAAGCCCAGGTCGAGACAGCTTCACAGGGGAGTTTTACCAAACATTCAAAGAAGAACTAACACCTACACTCCTCAAACTATTCCAAAAAAGCCAAGAGGAAGGCACACTTCTAAGCTCTTTCTATGAGGCCAGCATTACCCTAATTCCAAAACCAGATAAAGACACTACAAAGAAAGAGAATTACAGGCCAATATTCCTGATGAACGTAGATGCTAAAATCCTCAACAAAATATTAGCAAATCGCATCCAGCAATATATTAAAAAGATCATACACCATGACCAAGTGGGACTTATTCCAGGGATGCAAGGCTGGTACAATATTTGCAAATCAATAAACATCATACATCACATAAACAAATTGAAAGACAAAAATCACATGATCATGGCAATAGATGCAGAAAAAGCATTCGACAAAATTCAACACCCATTTTTGATAAAATTCTCAGCAAAGTGGGAATAGAGGGAGCATGTCTCAACACGATAAAGGCCATATATGACAAACCTACAGTGAATATCACACTCAATGGGCAAAAACTAAAACCATTTCCCCTAAGAACAGGAACAAGACAGGGATGTCCGCTTTCACCACTCTTATTCAACACTAGTGTTCTGATGCATGGATTCATGCACATTGAAAGGAAATTAATTAGAAGAAATATTTCAATATCGCTATTCACCCTTTCTCTATAATAGAAGTGTCAACCAAATTCATGATCGACAATGACATATCGAAACACACGCATGCGATTGGAGCCAGCGAGAGCTTTATATCCTATATAATAAAAGACTAATGTGCAAATCAACCAAACAGTGGAATGACCGGTAGCTATGGCACGCACTGACCGCCAGGGGGCAGACGCTCAACACCAGAAGCCATGAGCGCAGCGGCAGTGCTAAGGATCCGGCTGCCGTGGGGAGTGGGCCTAAGCCATCAGTTGGACATCCCCTGAGGGGTCCCAGACTGCGAGAGGGCTCAGGCCAGGCTGAGGGACCCCCACCCCCCAGTTGCATGAATTTCATGCACCAGGCCTTTAGTATATAGATAAACTTGCTTAATTAGACTTGCTTTCTGATTTAGCTAAACTTTTTCCAGCCCAGTGAAGCACCCCAACTTTCCTTTCAGGTAATTGTAAGCAACACAGCAGTAAATATCAACATGAAGCATATTATTATTATAGATCACGCAGGGAGAACAAAGGGTAAAATATTTAATTGCAGCAGAGTTTGATTATATTCTGTGCAGTGAGAAAACCTGAAGTCATTTTCAAGGTCCACCATTTCTTAGTTCTTTTCAGTTGGATCAAGTTTCTAAGTCTCCATTTTCTGGCTAATGAAAAGAAAATAGGATTCTGCCAAGTCTCCTATCTACCTACTCCAGGACTTCTGTGAAGATCAAATGAGATGAGGCATGGGAAACACTTCACAAACATTTGGTTAAATTATAAAATGTTTGCATCTGGCTATAAAGCAAGTTGGGTTCCTGGGCTGAAGAACTCCAAGGAGGCTAGTCATCGCTAGGGAGAGGAAGCCGGGCATTGCTACGTGACGTCATTACCTGGCACCCACAGAGACCATTTCCAGGCTGGGCTGGGCTGTGGGCCGCATTTTGCACCATGGGGTCTTTGGCAGCGTTGGCTGCGATTTGGAGGGGTGTTGCTCCTGGGTGGTGGCGGGGCCTGTGTCCCACTTGGGGCAAGCTGAGTGTTGCTTTGTCGGTGCCAAGTCCGTGGTGCAGTTTATTTTTAAAAGGCCAGTGCATGTCATGGCAACTCCTGCATTGAGCGTCTGCCCCCTGGTGGTCAATGTGCATCATAGCTACCAGTCAGATGGGATGGACACTTTAGCCCTTTTTATATATATAGACTAGAGGCCTGGGGCACAAAAAATTTGTGCCCTCGGGGGGGGGGGGTCCCTGAGCCCGGCCTGTTCCCTCTCGCAGTCTGGGACACCTCGGAGGATGACCATCTGATGGCTGAGGCCTGCTCCCCAGGGGATTGGGCCTAAGCTGGCAATCAGACATTCCTCTGGCAGCCCGGCAGCCTCGGGAGATGTCCACTTGCCAGCAGGGAGCAGACCTAAGCTCAGTCAGACATCCTTAGCACTGCTGAGGAGGTAGAGAAGAGGCTCCCCACCCCCCCCGCTGTACTGGCAGCTGTCAGCCTGGCTTGTGGCTGAGA
>NW_005871555.1:574222-579082 GCF_000147115.1 Myotis lucifugus | reverse complement strand
GTTTGCCCCTGAATGGTGTTCCCGGATCAGGGTGGGGGATCTCGCTTGGTGCCCGGCAGCCTGGATGAGGGGCTGATGGCTGTTTTCAGGCTGCCCGCACCCCTTTCAGGGTGGGGGTCCCCACTGGGGTGCCTGGCCAGCCTGGATGAGGGGCTGAGGGCTGTTTTCAGGCTGCCCGCACCCCCTTCAGGGTGGGGGTCTGGCCAGCCTGGATGAGGGGCTGAGGGCTGTTTTCAGGCTGGCCACACCCCCTTCAGGATGGGGGTCTCCACTGGGGTGCCTGGCCAGTCTGGATGAGGGGCTGAGGGCTGTTTTCAGGCAGGCCAAGCCTGCAACTGAAGCTCCCAGTCTCTCCTTTTTTTCTTTTTCTTTTTTTCATTCTGGGATTTATTTACCTTCTGTAATTGAAACTTTGTTGTGGCTCCAGCTCCAAGGCCGGCCAGCTGAAAGCAGGTATCTGGGGTTTGTTTAGCTTCTATAATTGAAACATTGTTGCTTAGAGTGTAGCTTAGAGCTGGGCTGCAGCAGGCGGGGAACCTTGGCTTCCTCCATCGCCGGGGCAACCAAGCCTCATGTTCACTTCAGCTGCGTGGTTGCCGGCCGCCATCTTGGTTGGCAGTTAATTTGCATATAACCCTGATTAGCCAATGGGAAGTGTAGCGGAGGTATGGTTAATTACCATGTTTGTCTATTATTAGACTAGAGGCCCGGTGCACAAAAATTTGTGCTCTCGGGGGGGAGGAGGGGGAGGTCCCTCAGCCTGGCCTGTGCCCTCTCGCAGTCTGGGACCCCTCGGGAGATAATGACCTGCTGGCTTAGGCCTGCTCCTGGGTGGCAGAGGGCAGGCCCAATCCCTAGGTGCAGCCCCTGGTCGGGCTTAGAGCAGGGCCGATTGGGGAGTTGGGGCGCCACCCCCTGTCATGCACAGAGCAGGGCGGATCGGGAGGTTACGATGCCACCCTCAGTCACGCTCAGGGTAGGGTCGATTTGGGGGTTGGGGCACTGCCCCCTGTCACACTCAAGGCAGGGTCGATGGGGAGGTTGTGGCGCCACCCCCTGTCACGCACAGAGCAGGGCCAATCAGGGGGTTGGGGCGCTGCCCCCTGCCACTCACAGAGCAGGGCCCATCAGGGGGGTTGGGGCTCCATACCCTGTCACGCACAGAGCAGGGTCAATCAGGGGGTTGGGGAGCTCCCCCCTGTCACGCACAGAGCAGGGCCGATCAGGGGGTTGAGGAGCTCCCCCCTGTCATTCACAGAGTAGGGCCGATAGGGGAGTTGGGGCACTGCACCCTGTCACACACAGAGCAGGGTGGATCAGGGGGTTGGGGCGCTGCCCCCTGTCACTCACAGAGCAGGGCCCATCAGGGGGGTTGGAGCTCCGTACCCTGTCACGCACAGAGCAGGGTCGATCAGGGGTGGGGGAGCTCCTCGTGTCACGCACAAGAGCAGGGCCATCAGGGGGTTGAGGAGCTCCCCCCTGTCACTCACAGAGTAGGGCCGGTAGGGGAGTTGGGGCACCGACCCCTGTCACACACAGAGCAGGCGGATCAGGGGGTTGCGGCCTGTACCCTGTCACACTCAGGGCAGGGCAATGGGGAGGTTATGGCTCTACCTCATTACACACAGAGCAAGGCCCGTGGAGGGGGGTTGGGGCGCCGCCCTCTATCACCCACAGAGCAGGGCCGATCAGGGGTTTGGGGCACCGCAATGTCACATTCAGGGCAGGGCTGATGGGGAGGTTATGGCTCTACCCCATCAGACACAGAGCAGGGCCGTGGGGGGGCGGGGGTTGGGGCGCCCACCCTGTCACACACAGGAGAGGGCCGATCGGGGGTTGGGGCGCCAAACCCTGTCAAAACACAGAGCCACAGGGGCTATCAGGGGGTTGGGGGAGTTCCCCCCCTGTCACCACAGAGCCGCAGGGCGAACAGGGGGATTGGGGGAGGTCCCCCCCTATCAGGGCGATCAGGGGGTTTGGGTGCTGCCCCCTGTCATGCTGATCCCAGTGCCGGGAGGCCTCGTGGCTCCGCTGATCCCGGTGCTGGGAGGCATATTACCCTTTTACTATATAGGATAGAGGCCTGGTGCACTGGTGGGGGCTGGCTGGTTTGCCCTGAAGGGTGTCCTGGATCAGGGTGGGGGTCTCCACTGGGGTGCCCGGCCAGCCTGGATGAGGGGATAATGGCTGTTTGCAGCTGCTCACACCCCCTTCAGGTTGGGGGTCCCCACTGGGGTGCCTGGCCAGTCTGGGTGAGTGGCTGAGGGCTGTTTTCAGGCTGGCGGGTGACTGAAGCTCCCAACCGCTCCTTTTTTTCTTTTTTTATTCTGGGCCAGCTTTAGCTCTGAGGCTTGTCTCCAGCTCTTAGGCCTCGGCTGCTGAAAGCAGGTATCTGGTTTGTTTGGGTTCTATAATCGAAACACTGTTTCAACTCCAGCTCTGAGATCCCGGCTGGCTGAAAGCAGGTTTCTGGGGTTTTGTTTAGCTTCTATATTTGTAACAATGTTTCAAACTGCAAGCTCAGAGGCCTGCAGCGGCAGGCGGGGAACGTTAGCTTCCTCTGTCACTGAAGCAAGCAAGCCTCCTGTTCACTCCAAGCTGCCTGGCTGCCGGCCGCCATCTTGGCTGGCAGTTAATTTGCATATCGCCCTGATTAGCCAATGGGAAGGGTAGCGGAGTGACACCAATTTACATGTTTCTCTTTTATTAATGTAGATAGGACTAGAGGCCCTATGCAGCCTCGGGTGCCTCCTGGCCCCACAGCCCCACCCTCTGCCTGCACCTGCCTTGGTCTGGCGCTGCCCACATCCGCCGCCACACATCCCTGGATACCTATCAATCGCCCCACAGAGGGTGGCTTGGGCCTCTCTCTTTGGGGTGATTGCGGAGCCCCCCACCCATCAATCACCCCTGGTGGTGGTCTGGGCCTCCCCCATTGGGCGATCCATCACGGATGCCCCCCCACACAATTGGTCGCTCCACAGAGGGTGGACTGGACCTTCATCTTTGGGGCAATCACGGAGCCCCCCAATTGATCACCCCATCGGCCGATGGCCCAGGCCTCCCTCTGCGGGGCGATCATGGGGCGATTGGTTATATCATAACCAATTGCATTCCACCCACCTTGGCTGGCCTAGCGCCAATGGGTGTCATAGGGTGGTCAACCAGACGGTCATTCTGCAGTTCGGCTGTTCAGTCAAATTGCCAATTACACTTTTATAATTATAGATAGTACTGGAAGTCTTAGCCATAGCAATCAGATAAGAAGAAGAAATGAAAGGCATCCAAATTGAAAAGGATGAAGTAAAACTCTCCTTATTTGGAGATGACATGATATTGTACATAGAAATCTCTATAAACTCCACCAAAAAACTACTAGATTTAATAAATGAATCTGGCAATGTAGCAGGATACAAAATCAACACCCAAAAATCAATGGCTTTTTTATACACCAACAATGAATTATCAGAAAGAGAAACTAAACAAACAATCCCATGTACCATTGCAACAAAAATAAAAATTAAAATACTTAGGAATAAATTTAACCAAGAAGGCAAAAGACTTGTATTTGGAAAACTACAGAATGTTGAAAAAAGAGATAGAGGAAGATATAAAGAAGTGGAAGAATATACCGTGTTCATGGATTGGTAGAATCAATATCATTAAAATGTCCATACTACCAAAGGCAATCTACAGATTCAATGCAATTCCTATTAAAATACAGCCCTGGCCAGTTTTGCTCAGTGGATAGAGTGTCGGCCTGCGAACTGAAGGGCCCCGGGTTCGATTCCGGTCAGAGGCACATGCCCAGGTTGTGGGTTCGATCCCTGGTGGGGGACTTGCGGGAGGCAGCCAGTCGGTGATTCTCTCTCATCATGGATGTTTCTATCTCTCTCTGCCTCTTTCTTCCTCTCTGAAATCAATAAAAATATATTTTAAAAAAATACAAATAGCATATTTCACAGATCTAGAACAAATACTCCAAAAATTTATATGGAACCAAAAAAGACCCCGAATAGCTGCAGCAATCTTGAGAAAGAAGAACAAAGTTGGAGGAGTCACGAGGCCAGATTTCAAGATATACTACAAATCCACCATAATCAAAACAGCCTGGTACTGGCCCAAGAACAGGCATATAGATTAATGGAACCTAACAGAGACCCCAGAAATCAACCCAAGTCATTACTCTCAATTAATATTTGATAAAGGAGGCAAGAGCATACAATGGAGTAAAGACAGTCTCTTCAATAAATGGTGTTGGGAAAATTGGACAGATACATGCAAAAAAAAAAACAAAAACGAAACTAGACCACCAACTTACACCATACACAAGAATAAACTCAAAATGGATAAAATACTTAAATGTAAGTCACAAAACCATAAAAATCCTAGAAGAAACCATAGGCAGCAAAATGTCAGACATCTCTCATAGCAATATGTTTATGGATATATCTTCTAGGGCAAAGAACACAAACAAATAAACAAATGGGAAAATAAACACATGGGACTACATCAAAATAAAAAGCTTCTGCATAGCAAAAACAACCATCAACAAAACAAAAAGGGAGCCCACTGCATGGGAGAATATATTTGGCAATTATACATCTGATAAAGGGTTAATATCCACAAAAATATTCGTTGTGGCCACATGCAGCCCTCGGGCTGCGAGTTTGACATGCTTGCTGTAGGTGTATTAATTGGAATGGGTCAGAATAGCCAGGATTATATGTTCTAACTGTTAAATTTCTCTGTGAACCCATCAAGGTTCTGGATAACGTTGGGAACAATTGCTGGCTCCTCTCTAGCTGAGACCAGCTTTTTCCAAAGGGAGCTGTTAGAATTCCTATCTCGAGTCCCTTA
>NW_005871555.1:538070-574102 GCF_000147115.1 Myotis lucifugus | reverse complement strand
GTTCCTTAAGTCAGTGGTAGTAGAAGAGACAAAACCGTTAGGAAGCAGGGAGGGGAAGGGCGAGTCAGGACAAGGAAGCTCGGAAAGCAGAGGGTATAGTGGAGAAGCTATAGAAGGGGGAAGAATGGGGTGTAGGTATTTATTGTCTTCAGAATAGTTCATAGATGGTCTCTAAAATTTCGTATTAATTTTTTAAAAGAAATGTATCTGTGCTTCTCCTTTGAAGCTTCTAATTTCCAAATCAAGATATGCTTTCCATTTGTTCATTCCATTTATTTTAGAGCTGGCATTTTTCTAATTTTTGCATTCAAAATATTAATTTGGGTACCCAAGGACAACTGCATTTTGGCCATTTTTAAGTTGATATTTTCTAGTTAAATCTTCCCATTTCTGTAAAGCACTTGCAAGTAAAGGCTTCCTATCAGGAGTATTAATGAGGGCTGGGGTCTGAGAGTTTCTGGCCTTTGAGGCACAATTTCCCATGTTAATTTTAGTTTGCTTGTGGTTTTTTTGTTTTGTTTTGTTTTGTTTTTTGTTGTGTTTTTTTTTTTATATATCTGCAGAGTCAGAACAAATTTCTAGGATATTACATAGGGGTCAGTGTGCTGCTTATGGGTGGCGCTGAGTGAGACTCACCCCTTGAGTTGCATTGAACCCTCTTACACTTCTCTCCCGGCTAAAACCACCCAAGGCTCGGCAGACGAAGCTTATGAGCACTCCCCCAGAGGAGCCCATTCGTTTAACCCAGTGGCCGGCAAACTGCGGCTCACGAGCCACATGCGGCTCTTTGGCCCCTTGAGTGTGGCTCTTCCACAAAATACTGACTTTTGCGCATGGGCCACGAAGTTTCAATCGCACTGTATGTGCGCACCCACACGGGGTATTTTGTGGAAGAGCCACACTCAAGGGGCCAAAGATCCACATGTGGCTCGTGAGCCGCAGTTTGCCGACCATTGGTTTAACACGTTAAGTGCCCAGTCAGTCACTTTCCGTCCGGAAGACAAAACAGGCTGGGCGCTTAACGTGTTAATTACAGTTGAGTTGGAAGAGAGAGGGCTCTGCACTTCATGAGGAAGGACCTCTGACACAGCCACAAAGATTCTTAGTCACCTAAGCACACCTGAGGCAGGTGCCTGGAGGGAGGATGTGCCCCTTTATCTCCGGAGCTGAAGGAGTTCAGCTCTCATTTATACAGCAAATTGTTTTGCTCAGACTCTCAGAAAGCAATTCTAATGGAAAAGTCAGAGTTAAAAACCAGCCACCCATTTTCCTCCTGTCTTGCCTTAGCCTGGGTTCTTCCTTATTTCCACCTCAAGGATTTAAAAATACAGCTCAAATAAAGTCAGACCCTCTCCCAAAAGCAAGGGATTCAAGAGACAACTCACGCAAGTTCACCCAATGGGCCTTTTCCTGGATCCTAGCACTGAGTCTGGATCTGAGGTGTGGTCCCGGGTGAGCTTCTTTGAAATCCTGCCGCACTACGTCAAGTAATATTAATGGAAGAAACATTCAGACCTATGAAGAATTTTTGTGAGTTTATTTGAGCCAAACTATTGACAATTCCCAGGAAGAAGAATCTCAACATATTGAGACAATGCTCTGGAGAATGGCAATTTTGCATTTTGTTTCATATATTACAATCGAAGGAGGAGACATAAGTGGGTTACATGAACTCCACTGGTGATGGGAGGCGGGAGAAAGCAAAGGGGGGAAACCTCTGGGATTGGGTAAAAAGTAAAGTGATAGACACACACTTCTTTACTTAGGTGGGTACGGGATAGTGAACAGTCAACAATTAACTCAGTAAAATGAGGGGATTTGTGGTCTCTGCAGAGTGGTGTCTGTGCTTTGACGGGTCCAGGAAAAGGAAAGTTACTTTGACATTCCAATTATATGTTATCGCAGATGCAAAAAGACAACAGGCTCAGTGAAGGTAAAGGTTGACCTTTGTCAGGGAGGATACTGGCCTAGGAGGTGACCACCCACCATAAACTGCTTTTAGTTAAAGTTTAATTTCAGACCATCCTTTGTGGTGACTTCAGGTCTCTGAGTTTGCAAGACCTCCATGCAGGCCTCCCCTGAGCTGGTCAGATGTGTCCCGCTTTGTACACACAGGCAACCAGACAGGGTGAGGTGTGACGATACTGAGCAGATGGCTCCTCACCTCTGCACTCTGCACTACATAAGCACCCCGCCTGGGACCTATGGAGGAAGAATGTCCAGCCTATAGAAATGTCTTATAAGAGTTTGAGCAAAATTGTGAGGATGTGCTCAGAAGTAAAATCACAAAGGATTGAGGAAATGCTCTGCAAAATGGCAGTTTGCAGCTTATTTTATACTAAAGGCCCAGTGCACGAATTTGTGCATGGGTGGGGTCCCTCGGCCTGGCCAGCGATCAAGGCCTATGGCAGGGGTGGGGAGGGGGGTGGCGCCAGGGGTAGTGGCAGGGGCCGAGGGAGGTTGGCTGTGGGAGCTCACTGACCACCAGGGGGCAGCTCCTGGGTTGAGCGTCTGTCCCCTGGTGGTCAGTGCACCTCATAGCGACTGGTCAACTGGTCGTTCTGGTAGTTGGGTCCTAGCGGTCCCTTAGGCTTTTACATATATAGATAGATGTGAGAATCAAAGGAGAAAGTGTAGGGAGGATTACATGAAACCCTCCATTGCCGGTAAATAAAGGGGCAGGAGAAAGCAAACTGGGGAAACTTAAGGACTGGTGAAAAGCGAAATGAGGAGGCACATTCTTCTTTCGCATGGGCGGGTAAGAATAGTGACCATCTACCGCCCAAAGAGACAGTGTGTGGGGACGAATAAGGGGGCGGGGGGGGGGGGCATGTGTTGCTGAGCTCTGGAGCCTGCAGTTGTGCCTTCAGGGACCCGGAAAATGACTCTCCTCTCAAAGGTGGGTTACCCGAGATGCACAGGCTGTGGAGGGCTCACTGAGGGTAAAGACTGACCTTCCTCAAGGAAGGTACAGTAGGACCTGAGGACCTACTCTGACCTGCTTAGTTAGAAACTTATGTTCAGAGCCTCTGGCCTCCATCCCCGGAACCAGACCCGCCCAAGCGCCGGCTTCCTGCCGGCTTCCTTCCGGGTGGGCGCAGGCTCGGCCTCGTCTCCGCTTCCGGCTTCCGGCGGGCGTGCGCGCTTCCGGCGTCATGGCGACCTGAGCCCGGCGGCGCGCGGCGGGCCCCTCCCTGCGGAGCGGCTGGCGGCGGCGGCGATGTGACCCGCGGGCGGCCTGCTGCCGGGCGTCGCGTCAGCTCCGTGTCGCCCTCAGCCCGCGCGGATGGCGGCGTCCGGCTGCGCGTGGGGCGCCGAGCCGCCGCGGTTCCTGGAGGCCTTCGGGCGGCTGTGGCAGGTGCAGAGCCGCCTGGGCAGCGGGTCGTCTTTGACGTTGGAGCACGGTTCTGCTGCGGCACCCCCGGGTCGCCCCCCGGGGCGCTCAAGCAGTTCCTTTCCGCCCGGCGCCCTCCGGGGGCCCCCCGCCTTCGGCCGCCCAAGTACGGCTTTCCGCAAGGAGCGCGCGGCCCCTGGAGCAGCTGCAGGGCCACCGGAACATCGGTAATGGCGCGCCCCGGTGCGCGGGCTGCGGCCTCTGGGCGGGGCGCAGAGGTCCCTTCCCTGGGCCGGCGGCCGCGCCTGGGCCGGACCGCCCTGTGTTGCGCGGGAAGTTTTCAGCCCTTGCATGGCGGGGACAACGGGAAACGCTGCGGGGACTGGGGACGTCCCTGCTGACGTCGTAGATGCCCCTCGGCCCGTATTTAGTCCGCGTGGGAACAGTGACGCCGTGTTCCGTGGCCCCTGTGCAAGCGTGAGCGTGCACACTGTGTGCTTTTAGCCTGTGGTTCAGACACTCCGAGTGGGAGGCCTGCACCGATTACTGGTGGTCGATCGGCCTGTGAAAACGGCCCTGGTCGTCCCTTCCCCCGAAGCCTGCGAGGGTTAGGGCTTCGCCTAATGTCTACTTCCTGGTGAGCATCGTTTGAAGACTGGCCTTTTTTATATTACCTTTTTGGAGAAGAATTTAGCATTAGTGTGTGTGTTTAAGGCTGCATCTTGTCCATGCCCATGGTCTTTAAGAGTGGATTTTTTTTTGCAGTTTGTGCAAGCCTAAGGACTTGTCGAATCTGAAAGATGAGGTGACAATGTCATCTTTAAAAGTCTCTTCTTTTAATATTTAGGTAATAGAGTGCTATTTTGAATCAAGAGCCAATCTTCAAATTTTGTTTTTTCACATTGCGACATTCATCTTAAGAGTAGTACTTCATATTTGGATTTTTACTTAATTTTTTTTTATTTTTTACTTTCGATCATTTTTGCTTGGTACCTTCAGTATTCACTGAGTGCTTAGTGAAATACAACTTGAATTATTGTGCCACATTTAATATCTTTGAATAGTAATCAGCTGCTGAAAGTAGTATCATCTTATTTTATTAAAATAACCCAATTACCCAAAAAATCTCATTACAGTAGAAGCTTCCTTGCCAGAGTCTGATTTTTAAAGTATTACAACTTGTTTCTTTTCGTAGTAACTTTGTATGGAGTCTTTACAATCCATTTCTCTCCAAACGTGCCGTCTCGCTGCCTGCTGCTGGAGCTCCTGGACGTCAGTGTCTCGGAGCTGCTCTTATACTCCAGTCACCAGGGCTGTTCCATGTGGATGATACAGCACTGTGCCAGAGACGTGCTGGAGGCCCTGGCTTTCCTTCATCGTGAGGGTTATGTCCATGCAGACCTCAAACCACGTAACATACTGTGGAGCGCAGAGAACGAATGTTTTAAACTCATTGACTTTGGACTTAGCTTCAAAGAAGGCAATCAAGTAAGAAATATGTTCTGTCCCCCCTACCCCCATTAGAGTCTAAGCTAAATGTCTTTAAATAGCAGAAGTGGTTTAGTAGAGGCTTAAGAGATAATTTCTAACTTCAGTGATGAAATTCCTGGGGGTGAAGCAAATACAAAAATTTTCATTGCCTGCATGGAAGAAAGGCCATGTGTTTGGGTCAGGTCGGGGGAACTAGTGTTAGGAGTAATTCACCTGTAAAATGCTTTTTTCTTCTTTGAGCATTTGGTTACTTGCTCAATTATTGGTGTGTGCAGTGTTGGGCTCCTGGGAAAACACGTGTGTGGGTTCTGGCAAACTCCCCATTCATCTTGGTTTGTCAGCTCTTTGCAGTGTCTTTATTTATTAGCAGTGTCTAGCGGGCAGGAGAGTCTGCAGAAACCAGGAGCTGTCTGGAAAGTATGCAGCTTGCCACCTGTGAACTGAAGAATTAGGGTAGCCAAGGACTGATTGTTTTGCATTCACAGTGGTACAGGTGGGTGGGTGGATGGAAAGTGAGCAGTTTTTTACTGGTTGTAATGTTTACTCTTCTTTAGGATGTGAAGTATATTCAGACAGACGGGTATCGGGCTCCAGAAGCAGAACTTCAGAATTGCATGGCCCAGGCGGGCTTGCAGAGCGACACAGAGTGCACCTCGGCCGTTGACCTGTGGAGCCTCGGCATCATTTTACTGGAAATGTTCTCAGGAATGAAACTGAAACACACCATCAGATCTCAGGAATGGAAGGTAGCCAGCGCCAGTGCTTTGCTCAGGGTCCCTTGTCCCAGTTTCAGACTCTGAGGCTTATAGTGATTCTTGGTGAGGACTCTGCCTCACGCCCCCCATCCCCCACTTCCTGCACGGTGGCTTCTGACAGCTGCTCCTCCTCCCACAGCTGCAGGCGCTGCTAAGCATCGTGCTCACTGTGCCTGGGCTCAGGCCTGGTGTGGAGTCTCTTCCTGAAGAAGCAAAAGGGATTTCTTTTGTTTAGTAACTTAGTTATACTGCTTTTAAAGTAATACAGCAGTATGTTATCAGTTAAATGCTATTCTTTACATTATGTTTACAGTTAATGCAGTTGAAGTATTTTAGTGCCCAGCCTCATTGAATTCTGACAACTCTGTGAGGATGGTCAGAGGGATATTGGTTACTCTGTTCAAATGAACCAGAGACTCAGATGTGGAAAACCACTGGCTCTGGGTCATATGACTGTCCTCCCACCTCGGGCTCTGCCCGCCGTCCTGCACACCTTCCTCCTCGTCTGCCATGTGCACTTTCCTGGTAATGTGACTGCTGCTTACAACATGGTTTCTGTGGGAACAGGGACTGAGTTCCAAACCTCTGACACAGGAGTGAATTTTCTGTGTGTTCACAAGTTAAGAATTAACCTCAATATGTCTTCAAACACATTCTGGGGCTTTAATGTTGTGATGATGTTAGTATCCTTCAGGCTAGAGGTTTGGTAAATAGTACAATGTTTAGGAATTACTGGTTTTGATATTAAACATCTGATACAGAGTGTGTGGTTGTTGGGCCGTTAGGAGTAGCAGCTCTTGGAAGGAATGTTTTAATCATCAAAAACATGCTGCCAGGCGAGTAAAGCCAGCACCACTCTTTGTCATTGGTGCTCCCCGCAGCCGGGAAGCCAGGTACCTTCCCTGGTGTCAGTGCAGGTCAGTCCTCCCAGGGCTTCCACTGTCTAAGCCTTTGGACTGGTTCTGCTTGGGCCAGAGCTGATCAGAACTGGGCCCCAGTCAGGCATTTTGTGGTGAAATTTGGAGGCATGATGTGTACTTAATGGAATCCCCAGTATTCACCTCCTGGATAAAAATATCTTTACATATTTCATCACTTTCTCTGGAGGCAAAATTGCCAAGTGAGTGTGAGCGTAGGCTCTGAAGTCATGCGATAAGGTTCAGATCTTGCCTCTAGATCTTACTAAGCTAGTTATTTAGGTTCACGAAACCATGGTTTACTTTCTGTAAAACGAGGATAATCCTGTTAATAAATGGCTAATATGCAAATCGACCGAATGGCGGAACAGCCGGTCGCTATTACGTGCACTGAACACCAGGGGGCAGATGCTCAACGCAGGAGCTGCCCCCTGGTGGTCAGTACACTCCTACAGGGGGAGCGCCGTTCAGCCAGAAGGCGGTGGCAGGAGCCTCTCCTGCCTCCACGGCAGCGCTAAGGATGTCCGACTAAGCCATCAGTCAGGCATCCCCCGAGGGCTCCCGGACTGCGAGAGGGCGCAGGCCAGGCTGAGGGGAAGAACACCACCACCGCTCCCCACCCCCGTACACGAATTTTGTGCACTGGGCCTCTAGTCCTATATAATAAAAGCCTAATATGCTAGGTGTCCGACAGTTCGACCAGTCGCTATGATGTGCACTGACCACCAGGGGTAGACACTCTGGTAGGTTAGCTTGCTGCTGGGGACTGGGCAAGATGGGCCAGACACGTCCTGGAGCCCTCCTGTGGTCCCTCCCCAGACCTGATTGTGCACCAGTGGGGTCCCTTGGCCTGGCCTGTGCCCTCTCACAATCTGGGACCCTTTGGGGGATGTCGGAGAGTCGGTTTTGGCCTGATCCCTGCAGGCCAGGCATATGTCTCTAGAGTAGTGGTTCTCAACCTTCCTAATGCCGTGACCCTTTAATACAGTTCCTCATGTGGTGACCCCCAATTTCATTGTTACAAATTGAACATCATTAAAGCATAGTGATTAATCACAAAAACAATATGTAATTATATATGTGTTTTCCGATGGTCTTAGGCGACCCCTGTGAAAGGGTTGTTTGACCCCCAAAGGGTCGCGACCCACAGGTTGAGAACCGCTGCTCTAGAGTATTGGGCTTAAAAAAGAAATGCCTAGTTCTTAACATGTGTGTGCCTGTGGGACATTTAGAAACTTTAGTGAACATGATGCTGTCAGGTCTTTTTACTCATGTACATACTTCCACGGTACTCGGAAGAAATAGTACGTCCCACAAGGGTTTAGAGCAGTGGTTCTCAACCTTCTGGCCCTTTAAATACAGTTCCTCATGTTGTGACCCAACCATAAAATCATTTTCGTTGCTACTTCATAACTGTAATGTTGCTACTGTTATGAATCGTCATGTAAATATCTGATATGCAGGATGGTCTTAGGCAACCCCTGTGAAAGGGTCGTTCGACCGCCAAAGGGGTTGCGACCCACAGGTTGAGAACCACTGATTTAGAGTGTGAATAATATAACAAATGCAGTTTTTAATTCGTGCCTTATTCTCCTGGATAATTTATTTTATTTCTATCTGAAACCAACTGCAGACTCATCACTGAGACACGGGCTCACCCAGCACAACTGCATTTTCTCACTTCACGTTGAGCTGCATTCTCATGTGGTTACTTTGGTGTTTGTTTGCTTACTCACCCATCAGTGGGTGTTGGTAGCAGGCCAGCTGCTGAAGCTAGGACACAAATGATTCTGCACAAAATCTCTTAAGGTCGGGAGTTCGAGGAAGAGGGGTTTTCTGTTGCATTGGACTTAGCAGCTAGTGCCTGGTACTTCAGGAAATACTGACTGGATTAAATAACCAAAGAAAGACTCTTCTCCCTCGTTTTAGGCAAACAGTTCTGCTATCGTCGATCACATATTTGCCAGGAAAGCAGTGGTGAATGCTGCAATCCCAGCCTATCACCTGAGAGACCTTATCAAAAGGTGCGTCACTTTTACTTCAACTTTGCTATTCACTGAAGAAATTTACTTATTTCTGGTTTGCTTGATCATGTAGTGTGCCGCGCTCAGCACGGCCAGGGGTGAACCTGAGGGGGGGCAGTGAAGGATTAAAGAAGACAGACAAGAGAATAAAGCTGGGCTGGGTGGGACGCTGCTCTCAGATGGAGAGACAGCGCCACAGCCTGCAAGCCGAGTCTTTATTTTATAGCCAGATTCCACGAGGCAAAGTAAGGGCCTGGTCAAGATGTTTACAATGTTCTCGCGGGTTTCGAATCTACTCAATTACATGCACCTGAACTCTATCAAGCTTTGTTCTGGCAGCACGTGCTGCACCTCCCACAGCCAGGTACCTCCCTTAGCCACCTGGGACCACAGGTTCGGACCATAAGGTCAAGCTTACAACTATAGCCTTTGGCTGTAATTGTGCTGGGAGGACTTTGCCCTCCAAGCTGGGACTTGCATGTGGCTTTGCCACGAGGGGACTGTGCCCTCTCATTAGTCCGAGGCTTGAACCTGTCCAAACACTGTAGCCGCTCTCCACAATGCAGAGGTTATTCTCCCTTAGAAATAAAACCTACTTGAAACCTGTACAGGCCAGCTTCCTATGAGAAACATAAGTGGTCAAGTCTTTTACTAAACTTATTTTCAGAGGGACATTCTTTTGTTCAAGAGGAGTCCTAGGGAGCAGGCCTTTCTGGCAGCGGAAACGGGTGATGGGCCGTGTGTCTTTGGCCTCTTGTAGCCCTGGCTGTTCTATGTACTTAAAGAGTCTTTATAAACTTAATGACTAAGTTTGTTGTGGACTACCAAAAGAGGGTTCAAGTGAGGTCATTATGTATTATACTTTAAATATTACCATTGAAAACTGTGGGGACAGAACAGTGTTTCTGATTCCTAAGTAGATCCAATCACAATAGATATATTAAAATAAGAAATAACGTGTATTATCAAATAGTTGATTTTTCACAGTTCTAGCATTTATGGTCCAGAAATTAATAAAATAGTATGCTGCAAAAGGGTGGGTCTCTTGATCAAGTCATAGTATTATTGTTTGGAATATTGATCCTATAAATCTTCCAATTAGGTGTTTGTGGTTTTTGTTTGTTTTATAGGAACTGGAGGTCTGCCCTTCAGCCAGTTTCCCCCAGTGGTAATTTCTTCCATACCTGTCATGCAGGGTCAGACCAGAAATGGATGTTATAATCCATGGACTTACTTCCATTGTACCAGCTTTTCTTGTGAGACGAATTACGTTTAAATAGCAGTTAGTAGGTTAGTATCTGATGTCCGACATCACATGTTGCATTTTATCTTGAAAAGAAGCAGTGTAATGCCCTAGCCAGTTTGGCTCAGTGAATAGAATGTTGGCCTGCAGACTGAAGGGTCCCAGGTTCGATTCCCATCAAGGGCCTGGGTTGTGGGCTTGATCCCCAGTAGGGAGCATGCAGGAAGCAGCCAATCTCTGATTCTCTCTCATCATTGATGTTTCTCTCTCTCCCTCTCCCTTTCTCTCTGAAATCAATAATATATATTGACTTATGTATGTATGTATATATATATATAAGTAGTGTAAGATTATAGTATAATGGATTCTGTACAGATGAAACTGATATTCTATTGTACGCCAACTATAATTTTTTTAAATGGGAAAAATTATATAATGGATTCTTGCTTGTAAGTCAGATCATCTAAGTTCTAGTATTGACTGCAATTTTTTAAATTATACAGCTGATACTAAATTTGGAAGCTACAGAAAATTGTGACGAGGAAAATAAAATTGTACGCCCTCTCTAGTGTTAGCAGTCGGTGCGTTTCTTCTCGGCGTGTTTCTTCTCGGTGTTTTCTTGCGTACGTGGTTATGTGCCCAGGCGTGTTATTTGAACTTCTCTGTGGAATTACACAGACACTGAGAACAAATGTGCAGCCCAGTGGGTCCCTCGGAATCCCTTTGTCCACCGTTTAGGTCAAGAAACAGCTTTGAGGTCGCTCGCAAGTCCCAGGTCTCCGTCCAAGCCTCTTCCTCTTCCCCAAAGTAACCACTGCCCTGACTTCACGCTAATTACCTCCTCGGTTCATTGCCGTTAATAACCCAAGTGTGCATCCTTAGACACTATGGCTTAGAGTTCTTCTAAAAAGCAGGCCCTTTAAAATCTGTCTGACTCTAAAAAGTCTGTTTCTACCTCCTACCCCCTCCCGTGTTTCTGTTGAACAGCTTGGGCTGTTGACTCAGCGCAGTTGCCCCCATCTGAACTTTGCAGGTTGTGTTATGTGGTGTAGTTTAGCACAGTTCTCTGTTTATTTCTTGTAAATTGGTGGTTGTATCTAGAGGGTTTGAATTTTCAAGTAGTTTTTGGCGGGACTGTAGATGGCACGGTGCTCTTTCACAGGGAGGCACCTGGTCACTGTCAGTTCCCATTGTCTAGATCTTTGGTAGGGGGTGTTCTCATTCTGTCATCTGTCCTTCCCATGGTTAACCAAACAACAGGGAAATGCTTGATTCTCTCTCTCGTTTTCGTAATGTGGCAATGCCCTGTCATCCTCCAAAGGGATCATGCCTTCTTTGGAACTTAAAAGTATCATTATGAACGAGTGACGTGTATTGGCAGTCTTCTCATCGGAGCTGTGTCCTGGCTGCGGGACGGAGCCTCTGCAGGCGGGCTCAGGCGGACCTCGTCATCCTGTTCTGACAACTTCCTTGCTGTGACAGGCTGTTCCCAGTCACCTCTTACATGTCCTGCCCAGACCTGGAAGTAGCCATTTCTCCAGGAAGCCTGGTTTCTTTTAGTAGGGAGTGGTACTTTAAAATCACAGTCTGGGTATTAGATATACTCATTGGTACTGGATGGCGTTGTGTCTAGGCCTTTTAAGGGGACAGACGCAGGACAACCAATAATGTCTTCTGTTTTCCTTCTCTATCTCCTTTCTTCTGTGTCAGCAGTTGTGGCTCTAAGCACAGAGGGGATGCAGAATTAGAATGTTTCTTACCCACTCATTCGCTTTGTGTACGAATGGAATCGCTACAACAGCCTCAGCACAAGGACGGCCATTATCTCGGAGCGGTGGCTGAAAGCGCTCTGTGTGCTGGGCTTTCCCGTCCTCCCCCATTTGAGTAGCACTTGTATCTGCACCAGCAGGTCCCATGGCCGCTGCGTCCTGTCCTCTCTGCTCTGACAATCAAGTTGCTCTATATTGTTGTCATTGCTACCAAGTTGCTCAAATTTGACAACATTCAGAAACCACCTCACTACTACCCTTTTTAATTGTATTATTCAATCTGTTTAGCTTTCCTTTCACTTAACGTTATAAAGTGTGGATCACTTTCTCATGTATTTATTAACCTAAACAAAAACATTTTAAGTTGAAATATATTGTGCCCTAGGTTTGTATGATGATTTATTGAACCATTTGATTATAAATGGCATCTCCGTTTTCACATAGAGGAAGGATTCAGTGGTCACTCTCAGGGGATCAGGGCTGCGATGCACTAGTTTTGTCGTCAGTGTTTGCATTTCCAGGAGACTGATGATGCTCTGTGTTTCAGCATGCTGCACGAGGACCCGGGCCGGAGGGCGCCCGCCGACGTGGCTCTGTGCAGCCCCTTCTTCAGCATTCCTTTTGGTACGTTGTGCATGGCTCTGTTCCTTTCTGGGTTGTTGGAACTAATGTATATTTCCAAGCTCCCCTGCCTGGTGTTCATCCATGTATTTGGGGAGCTTACATCTGACAATGTCATAACAAACCCCAACAGCCCCTCACATCGAAGACCTGGTGATGCTCCCCACCCCGGTGCTGAGGCTGCTCAATGTGCTGGACGGTGACTACCTCGAGAGCGAGGAGGGGTACGAAGGTCAGTGCTACCTTAGCTGGCTGTTCACGTCTTTCTTAACAGGTCTGCCGGGGACCTCTCGCCCCAAGATTCTCAGCGCTTCCTCGTCTATACAGTGAGGATGTTGAATTCTGTGATCGCTAAAATGCTCTCACTTTTTTGATTCCTGCTATAGAGTGTGTCCCCCAGAGTTCCTGTGGCAAAGCCCTCGTCCGCAGTGTGATAGTATTTGGAATTGGAGCCAGTTCTGGTAAATCTGAGGCAGGTGACATGCAGAAGGCAGAGCTGCACTTGAGCCTGTCAGGACTTGGCTGAGGCTGGGGGTGAGGAGCAGCCAGAGACCTGGCTGAGGGCAGGTGTGGCGTGGTAGAGAGCGGCCGGTTGTTTGGTGTGACTGCACCATAGGGTATTTGTTGGGGAGCAGTCAGTGCTGTGTTGAAGGACTTGAATTTTATCCCAGAGGTCGCAGCCTTGGAACATAAGCTTGCACAGAGCTCTGGGTCAGGCCCAGAGCACTCCCTGTTCATTGTTGAACGAGGCAGGAGCCATTACAGGTGTCAAGGAGGAGGCACTCAGACGTACACTTCCCTACAAGCATCCTGGAAGCACGGTCGTGAGTGGGCTACCCAGAGCCAGACTCAAAATGTCATTTTCTTTGTGGAGAGTCAAACCAGTGCAGGCAGGGCTACCTTAACCACCCTGTTTCCTGGAAAGTGTAAATCATTTGACAACGCTGGGCTTTGCATAGTTATCTGACAAATGAAACAAAGATGATTTATTTGAACCTGTGACGGTTGTTAGTACCTGTAGCCTCGACTTTTCAGGACATCTCATCTGAAAGGACGGCCGAGCCCTCAGCTTTGCTTTAGTCAGGCCCTTAGGGTGCAGTGGTTCTGTCTCCTGGTAATTTTCATCTTTACAAAACTCCGGCGTGGCTCTCTTGGGTAAACCTCAGGTAAACGACACCTGCTCTTTGCTATTTCACTATGCAACCCTTTCTTTATGCTCCTAAATGCACCGAGTGTTTTAAATGTTGTTTGAATGTAGACACTGAGTCTTAGTGTTTAAGAGTCTCTCATGAATGCCTTTGTTTTGATTAGAAGGTCTTCATTAGATGACATGAAATGAGGTTTAGGTGAGTTTGCTTAGTTATCGTGTGTGGGAATAGTCTTGTTGTCTTGGTGGGGTTGGGTAAGGAAGTGAGATTCAGATCTTCCTGTTTAGACCAAAATAAATTCTCAATCAAGTGAAGATTAAAATATTAAAAAACAAAACATAAGACAAAGTAAAGGAAGGAATAGAACAGGACTGGAAGGAAAAGGAGGGAGGGAAGGAAGACAGGTGGGAATAAAAGAAAAAAAGTTAACTTAAAAGTCATGGGAGATTTTTAAAAATAATATTCCTGGAGCAGGAAAGGCCTCTTACAAGTTCATCACAAAACTCAGAAACAGTAAAATGGTAATGCAACAAATTTTACCCTGAGAAAGATTAAGACAAGTAACAATCTAAGAAAAAACAGACACAGCTCTTATCAGAGACAGAGGCCCTGTTAACCCACCCGGGAGGCAGTGGGCGAAGGACACGGACGGTCCCCAGGAAAGGGTGTGCCAGAGTCTCTCCCGTGGATTTTGTTCTCGTTTATTGAAATGCTCATTAGAACCCACTGTGATGTCCGGACCGGTCTGTTCACAGTGGGAACAGCCTTGATGACCCTCTGTGGGGTCAGCACGGAGGTCACTGCAGAGAGGACTATGAAATGTGATGCTAACAGAATCGATTCAGACCACGTGACCTAGCAGTTCCATTTCTAGGAAGGCAACTTAGAAATACACAAATGAAATGAGACCTGTGCCGGCTTAACTATTATAGATTGTTTAAATGTTGTTTGAACGTAGATATTAATCTGCTTTTGAGCGGTAGGAGGCATATTTAGAGACTTGATCAACCATTCAGAGGGTGAAATATCACACAGCCACAAAAACAAACAAGAAATTCATATAAGGATTTTGAAAGATCTTAAAGATTCAGTGTTAAGAAAGGGCAAGACTGGAATTTTTCACTTAAAAACATCATATTTGCTTGTAGGAGCTTATGTTTATGGAAGAGATGATCATGCTTGTTGACTTCAGGGAGGGGCCGGAATGGAAGCTGGGAAGGAGGAGGAGGACTGCTACTTTCAGATTTTGGATTTTGAATCATTCGGATGTATTAGCTATTCAAAGTGTTAAAATACAAAAAGAAAACTTTTAAATATATGAATTTATATTACACTTAAGCTTAATTTTCAAAGCTATAGAGAGCGATCTCATGACTTAAATATGGATTCCTGAGTTCTTTGATGATGTACCTTTTTTGAATAATGGATCTTGTTGTTAATTACATTGAGTGGGGCTGTGTTTGGACACACAGATGCTGTGGAAGACGTGCGGGAGGAGTGCCAGAAGTATGGGCCGGTGGTGTCGCTGCTGGTTCCCAAGGAGAGCCCTGGCCGGGGACAGGTGAGAGGCGCTCTCCTCACTCGTCAGTGCGAGACGACTGCAGTCCGCTCCATGGGGTTTCAGTTCTGCAGAAAATGTAGACAAAAACGTTGCTGGAGGTTATGAAGTTTTCATTATGGAGGCTTTGTTTTCTGTACTTTTTCATTTTTCCCCAAAGTTCTATAACAGGGGTCCTCAAACTTTTTAAACAGGGGGCCAGTTCACTGTCCCTCAGACCGTTGGAGGGCCGGACTATAGTTTAAAAAAAAACTAGTCGGCTGCTAAGCAACAGGCAGCGGCGGCAAAAACACCTGACGGGCCGGATAAATGTTTTCGGCGGGCCGCATGTGGCCGGCGGGCCGTAGTTTGAGGACCCCTGTTCTATAATATGCATACATTTATCAGTTAGTATTTGTTTTTTAAAAAGCATTAATCTTCTTTTGAGCCATTGAAAATGGTGACACCAACAGAATCATGTGCAACTCTGACTCAGGTTCAGTACAAAAATATTTTGGCCCAATTTTGTTCTAATTGAGTAGAGTTAGAAAACCATTTAGGTTATGTTCTGATTATAACAGAATTACCAGCCATCTGAGTTCCAGTCTTTGTGGCACTTCTTAGTTGTTTTTTTATCTATAAAATGTATGGGCTAAACCTGGGATCACAGAGTTTTCTTTAGAAACTGTGATTTTAAATTAAATTATATGGCAAAGAAGATAGGAGAAGTCTTCCTTCTGTCTGTAGTATTTTTATTTTCTGGAAAACTGAATATTGTTTTACCATCTCAGTTTCCCAGCCTGTACACCTTTGAAACATGCTCTGGAAAGTTCCTGCTGGGCCTGCCTAGTGCACGGGGGGCTGTCTAGTGCACGGGGGCTGTCTAGTGCACGGGGGCCGTCTAGTGCACGGGGGCTGTTTTGGACACTGAGCTATCTCAGTGGGTGTGGAGGAGTCAGACTGGGAAAGAGCTCGGGGTGGAGGGCGCTGGCAGGTGTGAGGGTCAGTGCGCCCTCAGAGTGGGAGTGGGGAGAGCAGGTGAGATCACAGAGGTGTGGGTTGGCAGGCTGAGGAGGGCGGCTGAAGGTTTTGAATTGAGGACCAGTGTGGTCCAGACCTGACCCGGGAAGCAGGAGGAGCGTTCAGGTGGGTGTCCTCACCAAGGTGACAGGAAGGAGGAGTCTCCTGCGAGAGGACACGCGCGCTGAGACGCTTCCCTGGAGTTTCCGTGGGAGGAGTGACAGTCACTCGCTAGCCTGGAGCCCCAGGTCTTAGCTCCTTTCGGGTTTTGAGAATGTTTGTGATCCGGTCCCTCATCCCCTGACCTGGTTCAGCACAGAGGAGCCTGTCCCCCAGACGGACAGCCTCACAGGCGCTGCAGCCCTCTCCGCTGGGACCACACACCCGGTACAAGGACAGGCCAGGAGCACCTCAACCAGGTAAAGCCACTGCCACCTTAGTACACGCTTCTGTGGTCATGTGGAGCCAGCCTGTCCCTGGACTTGGGAGCACTTCCGGGTTGTAATGGTGTGAACTGTACACCCACTTTATTTCTGCCATCAGTTCCGTGCCAGAGAGAAGGCTTTGTGCCAGAATAGGGTCAAGCACCCAAACAAGTTTTCCAAGTCAGGATTTTGAGTCCTCCATCCTACACCCTCTTCAGGTTTTTATGAACCACACAGTTCCTTCATCTGACACGATTCCAGCACGCAGTCACCAGACATCTCGCACGGCAGTGCCGGGGTCCTTGACCTCCATCCTCATTTATTTTTTAATTAAAAAACAATCCTCCTCTGAGGATATGTTTGTTTTTTTAATTATTTTTAGAGGGAGGGAGGGAGGGAGTGGGGAAGGAGGGAAGGAGAGAGAGAGAGAGAGAGAGAGAAAGAAACAGTGATGTGAGATGAAACATTGATCGGCTGCCTCCTGAATGCACTCTGACCAGAGATTAAACCCGTAACCTTTTGGTGTATAGAATAACGCTCCAACGAACTGAGCCACCTGACCAGGGCTCTTTCTTTCTTTCTTTCTTTCTTTTTTTAAAATACGTTTTTATTGATTTCAGAGAGAGGAAGGGAGAGGGAGAAAGAGAGAGAAACATCAATGTGAGAGAATCATCGATTGGCTGCCTCCTGCACGCCCCCTTGCTGGGAATTGAGCCTGCAACCTGGGCATGGGCCCTGACCGGGAATTGAACTGTGACCCCCTGGTTCATAGGTCGATGCTCTACCACTGAGCCACACTGGCCAGGCTCTATCTTGATTTTTTATTCCTACTGACTCTCAGGCCACCTCTCCCTTCCTCCTGACAGTCACTTTGAAGGTGATGTGTGCACCACCCAGGCAGTTCCTGCCGATACTTCCAGTTATTCCAGTCTATGCCCTTGCTCATGGGGCAGCATTGACACCTTCTATGTTCTCGTTCTGACCATGGGGGAAGGAAGCAGGGGGGGGCTGTGGGACAGTGTTTATAAGTCCACAGTAGTGGACAGTGATGTCCTCTGCCTTCACATGCACTCATCACTCACCCAGAGCAGCTTCGAGTCCTGCAGGCTGTGTGCGTGCTCAGTGCCTGCTCAGGTGGCCGCTTCTCCACTGTGTTGAACTGACCTTTCCTGTGCACAGATGTGTTTAGGTGCCGAATACTTACACTGGCACAGGTGCCTGCAGTGCCCACACAGTCCCCGCCGTGCAGGCTGCAGCCCATGCCATCCAGGTGTGCGGAAGGGCCTGTGCTGTTTGCATAGGGAAATCGCTCACAACTCACTTCTCAGCACGTGCCCTCACTAGGCAGAGCAGGACTGTGTTTGGAGTTGCCTCCTCTTTTCGTGCCTGGAGGATGCTACGCCCTGCGGAGGTGACTGCTCCGTCCAGGTGGGAAGGGCTCCTGCGAGATGGAAGTGGCTGCCGCCTGAACTGCTGCGTAGACCTGATTTTAGGAAAAGGTGCAGATGAACGTTGAGAACCTAGAAACTGATTTCCTTGCACTGTCGCTGGCTGCCCTGTGGGAAGTCGGTGCCGCGCCCGTGCTAGTGCGGTGGCTGGTCCTAGTCTCCTGGCGACCGAGGACACGCCGTTTCAGGCGGTTTCTCCTCCCTGGGACTCCGCTTCAGGTCAGACAGCACTTGGGAGCAGTGATGCCGTGTCCTCCTCCAGGCTTAGGTCGGGTCAGATGCCCTGGAAAGGGAGGTGACCTTCCTTCCTGCAGTCCTGGCGTCCACACGTCTTTCCTCTTTCCCCCGACAGTGGCTGCCTCGGGCGTGCTGAGGGCTCTCGGGCCTGCCGCCTGTCTGGCCGTCCTGCACTGCCCAGCACTGCTCTGCGAACGGCACGAGGCTGTATGTCGTCACCCAACTGGTCTTTGTTGGATTTTCTGAATCGACTGAGCTCCAAGGGAGCGTTCTCCGTCTTGCTGCTCAAAAATGTGGTCCACGGGCCGGCAGCATCGGCCTCCCCGGGGCTCCAGTGGCCACATGGGGCCTCAGCAGAAGTGCCCCGAGAGCCTGGTGGGAACGAGGCCATGTGTTCTGTCTCCGCAGGTCTTTGTCGAGTACGCGAATGCTGGGGACTCCAAAGCTGCTCAGAAGCTGCTGACGGGAAGGCTGTTTGACGGGAAGTTTGTCGTGGCTACGTTCTACCCGCTGAGTGCCTACAAGAGGGGGTACCTGTACCAGACCTTGCTTTAATCAGCAGCCTTGGGAGACCTCCTGCGTCTCCGCTTCCACTTTCCGGTTATGATATTCCACCCAAATGCAGGAGCACCCCTTCCCGCGGGGCTGGGGGGACACCTTGTACATTTGTTTCACCTGCTCACGGGCAGCTGTTGCTCAAGCAGTGACTGCACTGCAGACACGGGCCCCGCGCAGGACGGGCCTCTCCCCATCCCGGGAGGGTCCCTGCTGCGTGCAGCCTCGACACTCATTATTGCATGTGATCATGAGTCGGGAGTGACGGGCCGTGCCCAGCGAGCATGGACACGCTGTTGGAGTGGTGATGTCTCCTGCACAGCACTCCTGTGTCGTCCATGTCCTTGGTGGGCTGGGAGCTCCGTGACGTTACCTCCTTGTCCACACTGAGTTACCATCGGTCCAGAAGTCCTGTATGCGAATATTCCTTTAAGGAGCCTGCAGTGAGCCTGGCTACAGGCTTTTAAATTAAGGCTTTTAAGCTGGAAAGCTGATGCTTGATGTTGCACAACCTGATGTCTGGCGTGTGCTCGTGTGAGTGCAGGTGGGGGAGTTAGAGAAAACCTGGGTCGGTCCTTTTCCTGTGAGTCCTGTGAGCTGATCCCGCCCACACCAACCCATTCCCCACACAGCATACCTGTAACGTTCAGGATGTCAGCTTGTTTGAGAGTTGGCCTGTCTGATGGAAGGTAAATGAGAAACATTCCTGAGAGGCTCAGAGCAAGTGAGTCTAGACTGGGTTCCATTGAAATCGCTTAGTTTAGTGGTTGGATCAGAGGGAAAGTTCTGCCCCGAGCGGCTGCCTCATTCCGTCTGCGTTAGACCCGGGTGAGCTCATCTCTGCTGAATCTCGTGATCACTGCTGGCTCCCTCCGAGTGTTCTCCCTGCGTGACGGGAACTGAGTGGTCAAAAAGAACAAGCTCGATGTTCAGTGAAAGCAGAAGAAGAAGCAGTGGGCACAGGGTGGGTGACGGGGGGTCTACTGTCTGCTCCCTCCTTCCCTGGCGGAGCCAGCCCCTCGCCCTCAAGGTCTGGTTTGGAAGTCAGGAAGGTGAGGCCGCCCAGATGGGATTTGGAAGGAAGGAAAACTGCACTGAGGTCGGGGACACGGGGTCACGGGGTCACGGGCTTCCTGTCACTTTACTGCAGATTGTCTGTAAGGGTTTAAACTTAGGGAACCTTTATAAAGCACTGATTATACAAAAAGTAGTCGTGTACAGAGTATGACCTTTTTGTTTCCTTTCCTAAATGAAATTGCTATTTATTTTTTCCTAAGGAATGTTCTTGTGTGTCTTGCCCACTGGAGCTGTGCAGGCCACCGAGAGCCCCGAGCCCCAGCGAAGCTTAAACTTCAGAGGGGAGTTCTGGGACCTGTGCAACAGCGACTGTTCCATAGTTCAGTTACTTAGTCACCAAATGGTCTAGCCTCTTAGTGTGCACTCGGAAGCCCAGTTTTGCGTAGAGGCTGGTGTAGAATCTCAACGGCCGCGGCCTGGTCCCGGGGGAGTCAGCAGGTCAGCACGGCCCTTCAGAGGAGGAACTCTTCCCTGTGCCCTTGCAGAGGCCAGTTAGTGGTTTGATTTCAAACCCTAATCCAAGAGAATGAACCGTATGGTGGGGACCTAAGCGGCCCTGAGACACATGTTTGTGCGGGTGGTAGCTTCCCTGGTGATGAAAAACCTGGTCCTTCTCTACCTGCCGATGAACACAGTACAGGGGGATTCTTTTCGAGGGCAAGCATTCTAGGTGAGCACTGAACCTCGCATTCCCCCGTCCTGACCACCAAAACCCAAGTCCTTAGAATAAATGCTGCAGTGGCTTCTGGCAATGGCTGCCTGTTCCGCACTGCGTCCTACAGCGCTCCTCCGTTCTCGTCTCAGTGCTGTGCATGCAAACGTTTGTGTGGTGTTTAACACACAGAGTGTCATACAGAAGATGCTGGTAGATGATAAGGGAGCTGAGGGAATACTTGGTGAGCCTAAGTACCATTTATTGAATTAAATATTTTATATTAAAGCCACAAAATTGAAAAAAGATGCCTCCTGTGATTTAAATTATTTCCTAGCTCTTAGCCCATTACTACCAAAGACATTTGTATTCTTCTCACAGGATCAGAAATTCAATCTTAGTATCTTCTTAAACCTCAACCAAATATTTTCAAAGATGCCCTTTTCATGATTCATTTAGGGTGAAATATATGCACAGATTTAGATCCTTTGAAATTATTAAAAACCTAGAAATTTTCTTTTTGAAAGGTGAGGGGTCATGTCACTTAACCCCAACCCTTTTGGGAAAATTTGATCTCAGGTAGTTTTTCTTTGCTGAATTAGCATCTGTGCTTCCTTCCTTCTCCTCCCCGCCCACCAGTTTCTTCTTCATTGTTCGTGGTTTCAAGGTGTGTTTTTGCCCAAAGGCCTGTAAATTGGTTCTTCTGTGGTGTTTTGGTTGTTTGGAGAGAGATGTTGAGGTTGGCAGGTAGCACTTTCCCAGCTTCGAAGCGTCTGTAAGAAGCAGCACCAGGCTGCACTCGCCCTTGAAGGAGACGAGAGACTCCTGCAGGGGAGGCTGCCTGTGGGCCTGGTGTCCCCTTGGGCCCGTCCTCCCCGCAGCCCTGAGAGCTCCCTCTGCTGGGCCCTGATCGAACTGCGCCCTACACCTTGGTCCTGGAGCACACTGCCAGCTGCTGGCATGCTGGCTTTCATTCACTGTTGTAAAGGTCCATTGTACTGGGTTTATATTTAACCTTAGAGCAAGTTTATTTTAAGGAATGCTGCCGGAAACATTGCTGCGAGTGGGGGAGACTGCCTGCCTGAGGCGGTTTTCTCTGATTACCCGGCTTTCACCTGCTTGCACTGGCCACCTCTCCTGAAGGCCACAGCCCTCACCTGGCTCAGGGCTTGAGTTTACTGATCAAATGCAGGTCCCTGACACTTTGGCATCAGTTTCTTTTTAGGGCTTATTTTTCACTTACCATTGGTAGGCCCGTCTTACATAATTTCTGCTACCAGTGACACCTGGCAGGGGGACGTTGTTTTTGGTAATTTAATGGAAACCAACACCATCGTAACCGATAGCAGTTATAACAGTTTGTTTCTGGGTGAGAGTGGGGGAGACGCTCAGGAACCGAGGCTGGCATGCTGGGTGCGGCTGCGGCTGTTCGGGGGGCGCAGGTGGGATCACATCGGACTTAGTCTGCAGGTGAGCAGGTGTCAGAGGTTTAAGCAAGTGCCTTGTTTCCTGGAAACACTGACACTCTTTGGGCTGGAAGCTTCCCAGGTGGTGACAATGAATGGCACCCCCGGCTTTTCCTGGAATAACCTTTGGGTGGAGTCACAGTAAAAAGTCCAACATTTCCTTGGTTTACCTTTTCATGTGTGTGTAAACCTATTCATGTTTAACTTCCCCCAATGTTACACTTGCTGGAAAGCCAGAGCCACCTGGTAGCATCTGGTTCTTCCTCGGGTCTAGTTCCATGTCTACACTAGGCTCCCCCAGTCCTGCCCCGCTGGCTCTGACGCAGCTCATGTCGTTCTTGTCCAGGGGCACCTCCAGACCAGCCCGGGGGCATCTTTCCCAAGGTGCTCAGTGACCCCTTCCCCTCCAGAGGGTCGTCTTTCCACGTGAGTGGCGTGCTGGCTTTCTCTGAAGACGAGACACTGCATCTCCCCACAGGGAGCCCGCTGAGCCTCCCATGTCGGGACGAGCGGCACTGCCAGCAGCAAGGGCACAGGGCCCCTCGGTCTCAGCACCAGCCTCCAGAGTGCTTTGCTCGGTTAGGTCAGCTCCCTTCACCTGCCAGGTGCACCCTGTCTGTTAGCTCCTGTTTCATGTTTGACTTGTTTAAATTGCACAATGACCAGTAGGTTCACAACAATGGTGCACAGTTGACAAGTGCTATGAATATTTAAAAAGGCAAAGCAATTTTAACTATTTCTGCTGCAATTTTATAGGAGCAGGTCTGTAAAAAAAAATGTACCTACAAGCCGGAGAGCACTGAGGCTTTTTATTTCGCAGGGGGGCCTCAGGTGACGGGCACAGCCTGTGCTCTCCCACAGGAAGTTTTCGCCATCTCCTGCAGCTCAGCGCTTGGCTGTTCCAGCACTGCTTCTGCGATGACTGACGTTTCAAATTTGCTTTACTTGTGCTTGTTAGAGAGTTGTCATAACCATGACAGATGTGTTTGTGGCACCGTGAATGCTGGCATTCATGGGAAACTTCTGCCTGCGTGGTCCTTCCCACGGGGCCCGGTGGCTGGCACGGCGGGTGTCCTAGCGACACCAGAGCTCCCCGAAGCCACACGTGCTTCATGATGGGGGTTCCAGCCCTTTCACTTCAAGGCAAAGAGCAGCATTCTGTCTTATTTGCCTTATGACCATTAGTCCTCGTGCAGAAAAGAGCTTATTTTGTTAATGAAAATAAGTCACATTCGGAATAAGAAGAAAAACCCAACTGAATTGTTAGTTCTCTTCCTTTTTGGGAAACCTGTGTAAACACTAGAGCTGTTTGTTATCAGAAACACGGATCGTCAGCAAGAGAATTATTTGTAGGCACTTTCGTACCCCAATTTGGATTGTCTTCCGCTGCTAGGTGATCCCCAAATAGTGCGATGTCAGGACGGCAGAGCTGGGCCCCCCCCCCCGCCCCCCTCGGTCTGGTGTGCTCTGCAGCGGTTACGGTGCTGCGTGGGCGCCAGAGCTGCTGTGGGAGAGCAAGGAAGAGAAAGATAAGAGGCAGCAACAGTGATGAGGGCACAACTGCTTCCTGGCTGGTGTCGGTGACCTTCCATGGAGTGTGTGACTGAGAGGTGTCTTTTTTGAGGTCCGGTTTGGGGCCTGTAGCATAGTCCGTTACCTTCCTGCACATTCCTCTATTGTTTACCCAGAAAATTCTTTTACGCGTGTGTGGAAGCAGGTTGACTACCTTGTTCAGTTTGTCCTCATTTTTAAAATAAATATTTGGAGCCCAGCTTTTGTGCGTTCAGTGCACGTCGACGCTCGTGTAGGCCAGGGATAGACTGCCCCGGGGGCGGCCAGTCCCACGCTCCCCTGCAGGTGGGGCCATTGGGAGGGAGCAGTGTTGGTTCATGAGAAAGCTGAGCTGCACGGCTGCACACCTGCTTGCAGGGGCCGAGCGGCCATCCTTCCCGCAGGGCGACGCCCCATTCTGCGCTCTTTCGGGGAAATCTGAGGTACCCTGGCAGTCCTTTATGTGCTCGCCACCGCATGCAGTCAGGTGGGAGGGCTGTGCTCACGGTGTGAGCTCCCTCCGTGGAGTGTGACTGCTGGGCCACAGGCGGACACCCCGAAAGCCTGTGGGTTTGCCCTCGCTGAGAGCTACTGGGAACGGCGTGCTGCTTCCGGGCCGTGGTCTCTGTTCCTGGTGACGTCTTGCCTGTGAGTTGTTTTTCAGGACTGAGTGGGACTGAATGTCTCTGGGATCGGTGCCGAGAAGTGACTTCTCAGATCCCTACATCGATTTCTACTCGAGTCTTAAAACTGTTTTCCTTGCTGAGTAGCAAAGAGCCTTTATTTTCCACTTTCCTACGTACCGGAAGTATGGGCTCTGTGTTGCTGTTGAGTGTATTGTGTGTAGTTTTTGCTGACAACTTTTGTGAACACAAATGCCTTGTTCAGTTTTGTTGTAAACTGACGCACCATGAGATGCACTGTTGACATGCTTTCTGATGTTTGTTTGATAAGGGTGGTAAAATAAAGCTTAAAAATAAAGGAATGGCTTCATTATTTCAACTCTTTCTGTATTTAGTGTAAGTATTCATGTTAGATTCTTTCTTTTTTTTAAATATTCACAAACCCCAGTGGAGTCTCATTACTCATGGATTTTGTATTTTGTATTTTTTTATTTTATTTTTAATATATTTTATTGATTTTTCACAGAGCGGAAGGAGAGGGATAGAGAGTTAGAAACATCAATGAGAGAGGAACATCGGTCAGCTGTCTCCTGCACGCCCCCTACTGGGGATGTGCCCGCAACCAAGGTACATGCCCTTGGCCAGAATCGAACCTGGGACCTTTCATTCCGCAGGCCTATGCTCTATCCACTGAGCCAAACTGGTTAGGGCTCATGTTAGATTCTTACTTTGGACTCTAAAGAGACAGCAAATAGTTTCTGTGAAAGATTATGTGGCCTTAAAGTTAAGAAATTGGTTTTTTAATTCCTTCTCCTGCGTAACATTGTGACTTGAAGAACCGCAGTCCTCGGTCCCTTCGCAGCATGAGCGCCCTGCCCTGCCCCTGCTGAGCAGACGCCAGTTCACACGGGCTTGGGACCTGCAGTTCTCTGTTCTCAGTTCCACAGCAGGTGGGGATGGGCGGGCTGCAGCACAGGGCCACTCACTGCTTCCACGGCGTGTCCCATAGCTGTATGTGCACTTTATAATGTGTAGGATGTTACATATAATGTCCATGTGTGTGCTTCAGTATCTTCATTTACATGTGAAATAGCAATACTGCTCAGATGAGTTCACAGGACAGTGGTCATGGAAGGGTGTGCATTTAAATACGAGCCGAAGGGAATGTGGCTGGAGTGGGAGGACCTGGGAGTCTGGGACAGGGGCTCTGTGCCCTGTGCTGAGATTGATGATGAAGTGGGAGCACTGTTGTGCTCCTGTTGGAAAATACTCAGCAGATGGAAGCAGAGGTCACCGCTGCCAGAGGGAACCTTGAAGAGAGCTCAGTGGCAGACCACGGAGACTGAAGTTGAGTTCTTGCCTTTGGAAGGTGAAGCTCAGGAGGAAGACACTGCATTTCAGGTGGAAACGAGCCATTTAAAAGGTCTTGGGCTCCTTTGATCACCAAGGGGCCCAATCCTGTGCGACTGGCAGTTGGGAGACCAATCTGTCATTGTAGTTATTTTTATTTATTTTTTAAAATATATTTTATTGATTTTTTACAGAGAGGAAGGGAGAGGGATAGAGAGCCAGAAACATCGATGAGAGAGAAACATCGACTCAGCTGCCTCCTGCATCCTCCCCACTGGGTATGCACCCGCAACCCAGGTACATGCCCTTGACTGAAATCGAACCTGGGACCCCTCAGTCCGCAGGCCAACGCTCTATCCACTGAGCCAAACCAGCCAGGGCCCATTGTAGTTATTTTTGTTTAGAAAGGCTAACTGTATGTTAAAACTGTTATAGGAGGTGTTTGGAGAGAAAGGATCAAGCGTGTAAAGGCTGATCTTTAAGAATGAAAGTCAAAGTTCAGTTAAGCAGCGATCGAACAAATTGGAATTGGAGGCGTGTGCTGGCCTGCAGAGCTGAGAGAGGCTTTGGGGCAGGCGGGTGGGAATTCTGCTCCGGGGAGGCTGTGACTGTTGTGGGTGTTCTCCGGGAAGCCTGAATGGAAGCCCACTTCCAGGAGGGATGGGAGGGCCCGGCTGGCAGCAGCACCCGGCACCCGACTCCACCTGGCATCAGCGCCGCCTCACTCACACTTCACCTCTTGCTCCCTCTGCCTGACGAACATAAATCAATGTAAGTTCTTCCTGAGCCATGGAAAGTTGCAGACCCCGGCAGACGTTGGTGGGACTCTCCTGGGAGCAGTGTCCTGTCACCACCTTGTCACAGCCTGGAGTTTGGCACTGACCAGAGCGTCCCAGCACAGACACAGGCGGCTCTTCTCCTTGCCCCGCCCAGCGCCCACGCAGGACTTGTATTTAAAGTATCTGTGAGAATGTGGGTTGCTAGTGTTTTGCAGAACACAGTTTGGGAAAAACGAGCTTAGGTTGTGTATTTAAATGTGTCCCCTTTTGGTCATGTAGCCATTGTGAGCACTTGGTTAAACGGGTTTCCTTAGGGAGCAGTGCTGGCTGCATGTCATCCTGCGTCTGGGTGGCCCCTGGGTAGGGGTGGGGGGAGCCACTCACTGCTTCAGGGTGATCCTGGGAGAAGGAACCCCTGTCACTTGCTAACAATGAACAGACGTAGTAGATTCTTAAAATTTTCCATTTCTAGTTACATCTTTTCCTATAAATTCCATGCTCAATGAAAATTTTCAAAAACAGTATGTTCCCTCCCCTCTCTTTTTATGTCACTGTGGGTGGGGGCGGGAGGGCAGAGGAATGGCATGCTGAAATGTCATACGTTTCAGGGCCTGAACTTAAAGAAACTGTTTTGATGGAATGTCTGACTCTAAGAGGAAAAGGAAGGGCAAGTAGGATCCAAAGAACCATCATAATTGACAGATGTCCTGGTGGTTCTTGAATAAAAAATAAACTTTATTACCTAAAGTTCCGTGACCAATAATGCTTATGAGCACATGCTTGGGAGTGGTGCCAGACGGGTCCCAGGCCGGCGCTGACTCCGTGAGGCGCTGCGCCCGCATGTGCGGCCGAACCAGGAAGTGTCCTGCATCCGGAGCAGAGGCGCTGGCTGTGTCTGGATTCTGCCTGCAGAGCAGGTGTGTGGTCGCCCCAGGCCACTGGCCGTTGGTGAGTATTCCTTGTCATCAATGCTGTCCAGTTTGCATGTGGAGGTCTTGCTAACAGTCCCCAACATTGCTCATTACGTATCATTAGGTTAATTATGATGTTTATAGACCTTAATCGTACCTTGTAATTTTGGAGGTGGGGAGAATTCTGTTTTATGTTTTAGCCAAAAGCAAAGGATCATTTCTACTCCCTCAGAAATAACAAGTCTGATTCCCTTCAGAATCATTTTAGTGTTGTGATCTTATATTTCTGTGTCCTTTCTCATGATCTAAGTGACAGCCATTCCAGCCTGTATGCCCAACACGGGCGAGTATTTCATCCCAGCGGGCCTGTGAGCACCAGAATAACCTGGTGTGGCTCAGTGTGGCTTGGTGGTTGAGCATCGACCTATGAACCAGGAAGTCATGGTGTGATTCAGGTCAGGGCATGTGCCCAGGTTGCGGGCTCGATCCTGGCGGGGGGGGGGGGGGGGGGGGGGCAAGCAGTGGTGGTCAATCAGTGATTCTCTGTAATCATTGGTATTTCTAACTCTCCTCTTCCTACCTCTCTGAAATCAATAGAAACATTCAAAACAAAGAAAAAACCTCACGCCTGGCCGGTTTGGCTCAGGTTCAGCATCACCTATGAACCAGGAGGTTAAAGTTTGATTCCCGGTCAAGGGCATATGCCCAGGTTGTGGGCTCGATCCCCAGTGGGGGGCAGGCAGGAGGCAACTGATCAAAGATTCTCTCGCATCATTGATATTTCTATCTCTCCCCTTTCCCTTCCTCACTCAGAAATCAATAAAACATAAAACAACTCCCAAACTTCCTACTGGATGTTCCACTCCTGCAGACGCCTCAGCCTCGTGCCCACGCCCGGTCTGCTGCCAGCCCTGCGCTGCAGAGGGCAGACGTCTGGCTGGACGGGGCAGCCAGGGCCGCTGGGCAGGAGGGCACAGTTGGGGCGTGCGTGTGTGCCAGGTCTCCCAGGGTGAGAGGATCCGGGAATCGGGAAGCCGCCCGCCCTCGGGTTCTTTCTGAGTCGGATGCTCTGGGCGCACCTGCTGTACTGCTGTCGGTCCCCTTCCTGCGGCTGCTGTTCCTGTGGCCACCGCTCTGCGCCACAGTGAGAGGCGCGGGCCTGCTGCACCCGAAGTTCCAGACGAGGAGTGAGGCGCGCAGCCCTGTGTGCACGCTGCTGTGACAGCTGTGAAGCGCCTCTTCCTCTGGGGAGGGCAGGGCTTACAGCAGCGACCCGACCCCGAGGGGGTGCCTCAGCCACAGTGACCACCGCTCCCTCCACTCGGGGGCGTGCAGTCAGCGACGTCCCGCCCACCCGGCACCTCGGTGTCAAACGGGCATTGCCAGCCACGTATTCTGGAGCATCTTGGTCTCCTGCTTAAATGATCGCAGTGACCTCCCTGCTTCAGGCTCCACTCTGCCCACAGAGGTACACACTTCCTCCCCTTCTGGAAGCTTCAGTGGCTCCCCAAGGGGAGGCGGTGCTCCCCACACTTCTGTGGTCAGAAATCACCTGGGCTGCTGAATAAAGGTAGATTCCCAGCTTACTCTCCAGATCAGTGCGTTTGTGGGAAGACCTGGCCATCCGGGTTTTTACACAGCATTCCGGCCGCTTCCAGCATTTACCGGACTCTTCTTCAAGGGCCCTGCCCTGCCCTCCCACCTCTGCCCTGGACTGGGACCCAGGGCCCTCGCCTCCATCCTGCACCGCGGCGGGGCCAGCCACTGCTCTTTGGGCATCTGCCCACCTGCCCGTCTCTAAGCCTGTGCCCTGGGCTGACGCAGGTCCCTCAGGGAGTCACGTGCTCGCGTCTGCTGGACTTCCTTCACACTGAATAGCATCTCTCTTCCCGCCGTATGTGGGGCCTCTAAGAGCCACTGTCCTATCCTCCAGCTAAAGGGACGCGTGTGAGGAATGCGACGTCATTTCTGCCCAGGGAGGAGGAAGCTACAAACATACTCCTCTCTGTCTCCCGTCCTGAGCTTGTGAGGTAAAGTCAGGTGGCGCTCAGGTGTGGACTGTCCACGGATGGGACAGCCGGAGAGCACAGTTCAGTGCCCAGCGATGACACGCTTCCTGGCTGCAGCACAGGAGAGGGACCCGTGACGCCTCCCGTGAGTGTGGCGTTCCGGCCAAGCACACGGATGCCTGGTCCACGCCGGGTGTGACCGGTCAGTTCTGTTTCGCCAGAGATGAGTGAACAGGGGAGGGTGGGGGCCAGAGGGGGCCCTGTCCCCTAACGCTGAATCCCAGGGCTCCCCACAGCGCGGGGTGTGGGGCCTGTGCTCCTGTGACAGCAGCCAGGAGCTGGAGCTCTGGCCCCGGGTACCTCCCTTTGTGTTCTTTTTTAAAAAAATATATTTTATTGATTTTTTACAGAGAGGAAGGGAGAGGGATAGAGAGTTAGAAACATCGATGAGAGAGAAACATCGATCAGCTGCCTCCTGCACACCCCCTACTGGGGATGTGCCCGCAACCAAGGTACATGCCCTTGATCGGAATGGAACCTGGGACCTTTCAGTCCGCAGCCCGACGCTCTATCCACTGAGCCAAACCGGTCTCGGCTCCCTTTGTGTTCTTGGCAAAAGGAATCTCCTCAGAATGGCTTCCATGCACTGATCTGTGTACCTGTTCGTGCATGTGACACAGTCATTTCTTTCTTCCTGTCCAAGAAAGGCTGGGGAGTCGGCTGGTTGGCTGACCCCAAGGCCACGGAAGACCTGCCGGCCTGGTCTCTGGCAGCCTCGCTGGGTGCCCGGGGACAGTGTCAGGGCGAGGGAACGGGGTCTCTTCCTTTCCCTGCCTCTTCTTGTTCATGCTTTCCCCCAGAGTATCGGGCCCTCTGCCAGCTTACAAAGGCCAAGGTACTGGGGTCAAAGACAGATGGTCAGATGCCACCTGTGTGTGAGAGAGACGGGGGGGGGGCGGGGGGGGGCCTTGGGGCAGGGGTGGCCGTGACCTGGGCTGAGTGAGTGGTAAAGGGTCGTATGACTTTATTGCATTACTTACGTGACTTTCGCAAGAGCTCAACTCCCCACGCGGTTTCCCCGTTGGTAACAGTAGTGTGTGTGCGTCACGCAGTTATGACTGAGCCGGCGGGGAACCACAGGAAGGAGGCCTCGGTCCCGGTCCCCCCCCCTGGCCGCCGCGTCGGGGCGAGGGTGGCTTTCCCAGCCAGGCCCTCAGCTTTCCTTTACTCTGACCCTGTGGGCTGCCACTCGTCCTGACCATGCTCCATGGGAAGACCGAATAGCAGGATTTTTCTGGAAAACCCATAGTTCTTATTTCTAATGAGTGCACATTTGGAAAACTCATTTCTATTTGCAAGAGTGGGAAAGCCACCAACTACGTGTGTGGACTCGGAAACATCCATGAAGGCTTTTGTTTCTCCCTTCGTGTTATTACTGTGTTTTTCCTGGACTCACACCTGTCAAGAAGTGACTCAATATAAACAATTTTTTCTTTGCCCTTCGCTATTAGGGCAGAAAGGAAGTACTGCAGCCACCAAACTGGTCTCTCATACGAAGTTATTCTGGGTTGGAGTTCCCTTCAGTGCAGTTTTACAAGTCCAAGTGAAGACGGGCGGGATTTTGTTTGGGATTAGTGAGCCCTCATTTTGCTTATAGCTCACTAGAGGCCCACCCGGTGCACAAAATTCATGCCTGGGGGCGGGGGGTCCCTCAGCTCAGCCTGCGCCCTCTCCATTCAGGATCCCTCTCATAATCTGGGACCGCTGGCTCCTAACCGCTCACCTATCTGCCTGCCTGGTTGCCCCTAACTGCCCGCCCCTGCCGACCTGGTCACCCCTAACCGCCTCTGCCTCAGCCTCCACCACCGTGGCTTTTTCCGGAAGGAGGTTCAGAAGATGTCTGGTCTAATTAGCATATTACCCTTTTATTAGTATAGGTAAGTATTTGTCATACTATTCTCTACTTTTCTATATGTATTTAAAATACTCCAGAATATTTTAAGTGAATAAAAAATGGTCAAGTTGCAGAAAAATAAAAGTTTAGAAATACAACCTGGTAGGCTTGAAAGCAACAACATTTGCATAAAAGGGCATAAATTGCAGTCGGCAGCAAAACTTATTAGGATTGCTTGGTTAATATTCTTTTGTTGGCAAGGCGTGGTTTGGGCAAAGGAGAAAAGGAAACCAGCCCGATGAAAGGGAATGTCTGATTGGGCCGTTGCCGCAGCAGAGGGGGGGCAGGTGCGGCAAAGGTTCAGGCTGTCCACAGGCAAGGGTGTCTGTGTGTGGGGCACCAAAGGACACCTGTCACACCTGAAACACTTTGCTAACACAATTGCGGAGCTCAGGGAGAATCACTGTTTTTAAAACTATTATTTCCCTGACATATAAAATATACATACACATAAATATACATGCCCTCTTCTGAGCTTCCCCCGCCCTCCACTGAATATTTGGCTGTGGCCTTCTTTTCATGTCAACGAATTGGATGGACAGACATGAATTTTAATGGCTGCAGTGTTATCCCTGACTGACATTACTGCCGTTTACCTCACTAACCCTTTATTGTGGGGCTGTTTCCGGTTTCCCGGGGCATCAACTACAGTGAACATAACTGCTTATTTGACTGTTTACTTAGGACACATTCACAGACATGGAGCTCCTGGCCCAAAGCTAATTCACTTGAATTTTGATCCACATTTCCAAACTGACTTTCTAGAAAGTGCTTCTGTTTGTTTAGTCCATTGGTTTTAAATCAGATTACACTCCCACAAACGGGGTAAGAGAAAACTGTTCAATGCGCTTTCAGCAAATCGCAAACTCTTGCTGAACTTGAGCAACCCCGGGGCGCGGGACCTGGAGGATCCGGGCTGGAGGGTGAAGTCCAGGGAAGCGCGGGTGGCACGGTCGAGGGCCCTGTGTGGGTGCGGGCATGTGAGTGTGTGTCGCTCGGGTCCACGCTCGTGCACACACCCGCACGTCCGCTCTGCACCCTTGGCCACCAGGAACCTCCGTGGAGCTGCCGTGAGCTCGGATGCATCCAATCCCAGCACCAAGCAAGTCTGAGAAAGGTTCTGCCACCAGGAACCTTGCGGAGTTCAGCCCGCTCGCCAGTCCCCGCCCACTTGGTCAAGCCTTCGTTCATTCTGGACCCTGGTTCTTTATATAAATAGATAGCTGTGTGACTCGGAGTGTTGCTGGAGGATGAAAACCCAGAGGGGCTGATGGTTAATGTACAGGCTGTGTCTCTGTTAACGTGGGTGTGGCCCGTTTCGGAAGTTGTTTAACCTGCCAGGTGTAGTTTTGGGGCCTGATTCACACAGCCTGTCCCCAGTGTAGCCAGAATTGCAAGCTAAAGTCTCTCTTTAATTGTGTTCTTCACATTTGGCTTCAACACAGCGGCATCATTTCCTAGACGGGCCCCATGCACATGCTCCACACAGAGACTTCACCCAGCTCGTGCCCGCAACACAGCTGGGAAAATGAAAGCGCTTGCAAGGTTAGAAAGGCTGACCTCAGGGGACATGAATAGAATCCGAGAACCACATTGAGCCCCCAGCTGCCCAAGTTCAAGGCCTTTTCTTGGTTCTATCCCCCCCCCCCCACCCCTCAGCCAGCCAGCCCGCTGTGTTCCTGAGCAGCTTCACACCACAGTGTATGGGGAGTTCTAGCTGAGGGCAGGGACAGTGACCGTCCACAGGCCCCCGGGGCAGGGGCAGGTGCTGGCCACACATTAGCAGCCGAGCCTGCGGGGTGACTAACCCAGCCAATTGCATTCCATATGTAATTACACTTTGCTGCCCAAAGGCATTCCTCTTAGTAAAATGGGCACCACACTAAAAGCATTCCTGATGGGACCATTAGGGTCGAGATGGAGGCTCTGAACAAGAAGCCAGGGGAACCCAGTCATTGAGTTTCGGGGTGTCCAGTCTTAACGCAGCCTTTGTCGTTCTAGATGGAATCATCTTTGGAGGGAGGCGACGTGTGGGCCTTTGGGTAAGTGCGTGCTCACATGATTTGACGAGGGATTCTGGCGAGCGAGAGAGTGGTATGTTCATCTCGATCTAGAGGACTTGTTCTAATCCTGGGTGCTCTTCATATGTTACCACTTTCATGATAACTGCTGGGAATACATCCAACTAAATTTATTCTTTTTCTCTCCAGAGAAGATTCCAGAATCTCTTAAAAAGTCTCTATGGCCAAGATGAACTCAGCCAAGTCTGGGTGAAATGCCAGAAGGTCCCCAGAATGTCTTGTCTGAAGCTGTGGGTGCGGAGTGACCTCAGCAGGGCCGGGTGTGGTGACTCAGGATGGCCAAGGAGAAGGCTGCTCCCACTCCCCTGGGTGGTTTAAAAGGCACTTAGAAACGTAAGGAGTAATGGGCGCGGACTTCCTCTCTCTGCCTTCTGCCTTCCCACCTGCCCCTCCGTCACCCCTCCTCCCCTTCCTTCCTGCTCTCTTTCGTACATTCCAAATGTTAATGTTATAGTATAATAAAAAAACTAAGACAGAACTTTAAAAGAACAAAAGTTTTTGGTTTTTGAATTTTAATCTTTCATCACAGACAGGAAGGTAAGAAAGGAGACTCGGGCACCACCAACCGCGCACGGACCTCCTGTGCTGTCGCGGGCAGCAGGCCCTCCGCGAGCTTGCAGGAGAGCCAGTGCCGGTGCAGCTGTGGCGCCGTCTGTGAGCCCCATGTCACGCGGGCACGGTGAAAGGCTCCAATGCTCTCCGTGAGCTCCGAGCTCCAGGGTGGCTGGGCCTGGGGACAGGGCAGGGTGTGGAGAACATGAGGGGAGTTAAGGAATGTGGGAGGGCGAGGGGGGTCCTGTAGGACCTCGTTTTCACTCTGAGGTAAGAGCCAGGAGAGTGCTGAGCAGGTGGCTGATGGAATTGCACAGATTCTTGAAGCTGCCACTGCCCTGAGAATGGCCTGATGGGCTGGGGTGGAGGCAGGGGGCCTGATGGAGGCTGCTGCTGACCCCCAGGTGAGAGGTGACTCTGGGGAGGGGTGGGTGAAGGAGGGTGCAGGCATGTTTGGAAGACAGAGCCCATAGGGTTTATTATAGACTAGAGGCCCGGTGCACAAAAATTTGTGCCCTCGGGGGGGGTCCCTCAGCCCGGCCTGTGCCCTCTCGCAGTCTGGGACCCCTCAGGGGATGACCACCTGCTGGCTTAAGCCCGCTCCCTGGGGGGATTGGGCCTAAGCTGGCAGTCAGACATCCCTCTGGCAGCCCGGGAGCCCTCGGGGGATGTCCACTTGCCAGCGGGGAGCAGGCCTAAGCTGCAGTCAGACATCTTAGTGCTGCTGAGGAGACTGGAGAGGCTCCCACCACCACCGCTGTACTGGCAGCCGTCAGCCTGGCTTGTGGCTGAGCAGAGCTCCCCCTGTGGGAGCGCACTGACCACCAGGGGGCAGCTCCTGCATTAAGCATCTGCCCCCTGGTGGTCAGTGTGTGTCATAGTTACCAGTCATTCCCAGTCGTTCTGCTGTTAGGGTCAATTTGCATATTGCCCTTTTATTATATTGGATAGAGGCCTGGTGCATGGGTGGGGACTGGCTGGTTTGCCCTGAAGGGTGTCCCAGATCAGGGTGGGGTCCCACTGGGGTGCCTGGCCAGCCTGGGTGAGGGGCTGAGGACCGTTTTCAGATTTGCCACACCCCCTTCAGGGTGGAGGTCCCCGCTGGAGTGCCTGGCCAGCCTGGGTGAGTGGCTGATGGCTGTTTGCAGGCTGGCCACAGCCCCTTCACGGTGGGGGACCCCGCTGGGGTGCCTGGCCAGCCTGGGTGAGTGGCTGATGGCTGTTTGCAGGCTGGCCACAGCCCCTTCATGGTGGGGGTCCCCGCTGGGGTGCCTGGCCAGCCTGGGTGAGGGGCTGATGGCTGTTTGCAGGCTGGCCACGGCCCCCAGCCACCCAAGCTCCCAGTGGAGGCTGGCTGGAAGCAGGTATCTGGGATTTATTTATCTTCTATAATTGAAACTTTGTTGCCTTGAGCTGAGGACACAGCTGGCCAGGGCAGGCGGGAAGCCTGGCTTCCTCCATCGCTGAGGCAACCAAGCCTCCTGCTTGCTTCAGCTCTGTGTCTGCCGGCCACCATCTTGGTTGGATTAATTTGCATATAGTCACTCTGATTGGCTGGTGAGCATGGCTTGTGAGTGTAACAGAGGTGTGGTCAATTTGCATGTTTCCCTTTTATTAGATAAGATTGGAGCTGGCAAGAAAGGTGACGGGAGGTGTCTCCAACAGCAGTCCTGTGTGTGGCATTCAGACCGAGTTGGGCACAGGATAGGTGCACATTAAACTCAAACATGGCCTTGAAGTAGCGCTGAGGCCATGCTGTGGCTGGTCGCGGCCAGGTAGGCAGGCGAGGGGGTGGGGGTGCGCTAGCGTGCAGCTTGGTTTCCGCGGGGTCGCCCCTGCAGACGGCACCACCGCGCCTTAGAGAGTCTGCACTACGGACTGTACAGCAGCAGCGCTGACGTGGGCTCTGGCCCTGCTCTCAGACACCTGTTCTGTCCTTAGGCAAACCCCTTTGTTTTGGGGAGACCCTGTTTTCTTATCTGTGAACTAAGGGAGGTGGACCAGATGACCACTGGGAATGGAATTTAAAGTCCACTCTCCCTCACCATAAAGGCATACTCAGCCGGGAGCGCGGAGGCGGTTTATCTCTGTAACTTGCACACCAACTTACTTCCCTACTTTCTCCCAGTCCATTCCATTCCATTCTTTATGTTTTTCCTAAATTCCAGTCGACCCCCAGGTCCATGGGCGATAGCTCCCAGACCCGGTGAGTGCCTGGACCTGCGGGTAGGACGGAGCCCTGTACTGACTGTTTCCTCTGGCACAGACCTCTCACCAGAGGAAGCACTGCGGCTCCCAGTGGCCATCGGAATGGCAGTCATCACTCTTGCTCTGTGGGGCCTTTATTAAGTCAATGACTTGAACACAAGCTCCAAGATACTAAGACAGTTGATCATACAACCAAGACGGTTACTAAGTGGCTAGCAGGCAGGGAGCATGTGCAGCGTGCATGTTGGACAAAGGGATGAGTCACGTCCTGGGCAGCCGAGCAGGACAGCTCAAG
>NW_005871555.1:532478-537947 GCF_000147115.1 Myotis lucifugus | reverse complement strand
AAATCAAAACTGCATATAAGGAAGGGACTCCTGGATAGTCAGTTTCAAGGGGCTGTACTTTAGTGAAAAGAAAAAATCATTTCACAGGGTGTATTCGTTATTTCACAATATTTCAGAACACACCCTGAACTACAGAAAGTTGGAGTGTGGGAGGAGTGGTGAGCTACGTCAGGGCCATCTCCTGGGAGAATGAGGTATCATACCCTCAGACAGTCAAGCCCAGTCCCTCCACCCATGTGTCTCCGGGAAACAGTGACCTCATGAGAGCTCAGGCCTGGCCTCGACCCCAGCCTGGAGCTGGGCAGACTCGGCTCAGTAGCACCTCTGGGAAAGCCTGGCCCTTCCTCAAGTTTAGGGGCTACCGAGGTGCCTGGTTCATCCTTCCTGCCCCTACCCCCCGGCCCCCGCCAGCAGACGTAAGCAGATGTAAGCATCCTTTTCTTAGCTCCCTGTCTTCCATTATGAATACTCGCTTGCTCTTTGTTTCCTTTAACAATATTTCCTGAAAGTCGCTCCATGTCGGTTCATGTCAGTCTCCTTGTTGCTGGCAGGTGTATAGTATATAGTACCCCATGTTTTCTTCCAGTACTTGTGTGATTCCATGTTTCACACTTAGATCTCTGTTGCATTTGAGGTTGTTCTTGTGAATGGTGTGAAAGATGGGTCTTGCTTTATCTTGTTCCAAGTGGCTACCCAGTTGTCTCCATTTATTAAAAAGTTGAATTTTTGGTCCGAGATGCCTCCTTTAATACACAGTCCTTGGGCCTATTTTGGGCCATCTAGTCTATTCCACTGGTTTGTCTATCCCTGTGCGGGTCCCGAGCTGTTTTAATTATAGAAGCTTCGTAGCATATTTTAATATCTTATTGTAGCTTCTCTTTTTCAGTGTTTTCCTAGCCATTCTTTCATGTTTCTTTTTCCATACCACATTAGTATCAACGTGACTAATTTATAAATTTATAGTTTAACCAGGAGTGTAATTTATAAATCAACGAGGGTGGTTTTTTGTGTAAGAGCGTTTCACAGTTTTCCTCACATGGGTTTTGCACATTTTGAGTTAGACTTATACCCAATTATGTAATTTTCTTTGTTGCTGTTGTAAGTGGGATTTTCTCTACCATCGTGTCTTCTCTGAGTAGTTATTGCTCGTGTATGTGACAACCGCTGCCTGCTGTCTAGTTCGAGTATACCTGCTGCCCTGCCGACGTCTTCGAGTGAGACTCGTCACTGATCCTGACAGCTGAGTTCGTCTCATCCAGTCTCTAGAGTTCTCCAGGCACATGCTGGCGTCATTGGAGTCTGGGTGGTTCTCCTTTCTCCTTCTGGTTGCACTAGTTGATATCTTCATGGCCAGAGGGAGCCTTGGGCTGTGCTCCCTCCATCAGGCTCCCGAAAGGCCGCATAGACAAAAAAAACTTTCAAAGGGTAGAAAACCCTTCCGTGGGAGAAGTATCTGGTATTTATCTGGCAAGATGGCATTAAGGCCCTTCTTAGGCTTCGGTACTAGTGTGGACGGAAGGGGCCACATGCTGACCTGACCAGCTCAGGGAGGCCTGCAAACTCACAGGGAGCCCCTGGGATTGGATAAAAAGTAAAATGACAGACACATACTTAGGTGGGTGCAGGATAGTTAACAGTCAACAATTAACATGATAACAATAACAATGAAGGAATCTGTGGTCTCTGTCCTGGCGCCCAGGCACATTTGTTGTGCCCTGAGGGGTCTGGAAAAGGGGAAGTTACAAGCTACCCAGACATTTCACAGGGATGTTATCATAGATGCAAAAAGACAATAGACTCAGTTAGGTAAAGGTTGACCTTGTCAGTGAAGATACCGGCTAGGCTAGGACGTGACTACCCACCGTAACTGCTTTTGGTTAAAGTTTAATTTCAGACCATCCTTTGTGGTGACTTTAGGTCTCTCAGTTTGCAAGACCGCCATGCAGGCCTCCCCTGAGCTGGTCAGGTCAGCATGTGGCCCCTTTTGTCCACACGTGTAACCCACCAGGTCCCTTCCTTTGATTGCAATGTATAAAAATAGATGAGAAACCGCCATCCTCTGGAGCATTATCCCAATCCCTTGAGATACTGCTTCCTGGCAATTGTCAACAGTTTGGCTCAAATAAACTCACAGAAATTCTTTACAGGTTTGAATGTTTTTACATTAACATTAGAAAAAAGAGTAAAAGTAAAAATTTGATTTTATAAAGTTCGTTGAAAATACTTGTGCTGGGCCCCAGTTCTACCTTTTTTTCTTTTAAACGCTCTGTAATCATGATTCTGCTCTTTATCTGTGTTGGGTTTGGCCGGTGACGTGGGCTGTGAAAGAATTCACAACTGAAAGGAGAGATGCTGAGAGGAAGTTTATTTTCCTTCCCAAGAAAGGAAAGGGCCAAGCATAGCTAGTCACCTCAGGACAGGAAACAAAAAACGACTTCCACTTGTAAGAATAATGGCTACTGTTACTAGGTGAAAGGAAAGAAGGAGGGTTTGGCCTAAAATTGAACAAATACCAGAGGATGTCTTAAAAAGGATGTTTGCTTTCCAGGAGACAGTCCGACAGATGTTCTAGGGAGGTGTCTTATCAGTATTTTTTTCAAGTCTGTAAAACATGCTTAGAGTAAAAGTTATAAAGAGTTCAGAAGAGGCTTGCTTGAAGGGGTGGGGGAAAGGGAAATTTTACTAACTAGAGCAGCGGTTCTCAACCTGTGGGTCGCCAACCTGTGGGTCGCGACCCCTTTGGGGGTCGAACGACCCTTTCACAGGGGTCGCCTAAGACCATCAGAAAACACATATATAATTACATATTGTTTTTGTGATTAATCACTATGCTTTAATTATGTTCAATTTGTAACAATGAAAATACATCCTGCATATCAGATATTTACATTACAATTCATAATAGTAGCAAAATTACAGTTATGAAGTAGCAACGAAAATAATTTTATGGTTGGGAGTCACCACAACATGAGGAACTGTATTAAAGGGTCGCGGCATTAGGAAGGTTGAGAACCACTGAACTAGAGATTCCTTGGTGCAAATTATCCCTAAATTGTGAGAAGAACAGGGAGGAGGGGGATACAAGAATGTAGCCTTGAGAGTAGCTTATCTTGTCCTGCCGAACGGTTTGAATCAGAGGAGCCAACAATCTTGTGGTTTTATTACCAGGTGCTTCTCATAAATTATAAAAGGCCACAGAAAAAAAAAGAAAAGCCTTTTTCCTGTCCTTACAATTTGTTTGTTTTTTAGGATTTATAGAATGCCTATAGCACTGCAGACACTACCACCAATTCCTTCTCATTAACCATTTACTACACCCACGTGGAGTAGACATTATTCTCACTTTATAAAGGAGGCAGTTGGGGTTTAGCAAGGTTAAGTGACACATCTTGTAAGGGTTGAACTGTGATTTGGAATGTTTCCCAGTTTTCATTTTTCTAAGCCCTCATGCATATCTTTCTCAAGGAGTAGGAAGAGTAACAATCAGCATATTTTTTAGAAAGCAACTGTCTAAACTCTTCCCGCATTGGAAGTGACAGTGGTCAGTGACGTGGGCAGGCTCCTAGGTCTGTCCGCATGGTCCCTGGGCATCATCCACGGAGTGGTTGTTCTTCCCAGTTATCCTGGGGAGGCGTGAGGGAAGGGGCTGCTCCTGGGGATCCGGGAATCCAGAAGGGCGGGTGCGGGGTACCCCAGGGGGTCCGGGAAGCTAAGACCGGTGCCTTGAACCCAAGAAGGAAGCACTCCAACATCCAAAAGTAAGGATTTATTTAGGAATTAACTCTGGTTCTAATATTCATAACTGTGTTCCCTGGTTAAACCCTCAAAATTTGTTTTTGCTTTTATTTTTAGATGAGAAAATTGATGCACAAGAGTTACTTAACTTGCCAGGGATCACAGCAGTAGAGGCTGGAGCTCTGCAGATCCTGCTCTCAACCCCTCCATTTGTCAGATAAATGCGTCGAGGTCTGGGATCGTGAGATGAGCGTGTTCAACTTCCTGAATATAAACTTACCAGCCTACTCACCCAGTGTTAATTTTTCTGTTTGTTTTTTTAAAAATCCTTACCCAAGGATATGTTTTTACTGATTTTGAGAGAGAGAGAGAGAGAGAGAGAGAGAGAGAGAGGAAGGGGGAGAGAAACATTGGTTGGTTGCTTCCTGTATGCCCCCAGGGGGAACCCAACCCACCACCTGGTGTGCGCCCTGACTAGGACTCCACCGGCAATCCTGGGTCCCAGGCAGGACCCTCCAACCACTGACCCGCCAGGCCAGGGCGAATGTTCCTGTTTCTTGGATGCAGTGGGTGGTTTTGCAATTGACAGTGAATACGGGCCTGTTTCACCTAAGAATTCCCCATGCTCGGATTCTTTGTGTAGAATTAATCTAACGTGTTTCAGCGTCCGGACTTCTTGCAAAACTGCACGCGGTGCAACCCAGCCCCAAAGGTAACGCGCTTCTGCGGGCCCCGTGCTGGGCCGGCAGCGCCCCTGCACAGGAGGCCGGGACAGGCAGCGGTGCACAGTTACAAACCTGCCACGGTGACCTCGGTGACCTCGGGGCCCCCAGCCCGGGGGCGGGGTGGGGGGTGAGGAGGCCACAGGCGCGGAGCCTACCCTGGCGCCCGCTCACTGCCTCAGTTTACCTCCTCTCTATGCTGGCGGGTCCGGCTCCTTTCCTGCCTGTGTGAGCAAAAGTAACGGGTCTCCTCCCGCGCTGGGGCTAAACCCACACGACAGGCCAGTGGGCGCGGCAGGGGGGGGGGCACCCGGCGGACGGGGGGCAGCAGGCGGAGGGGAGCATCCACGTCGAGGGCCCTCGTCTTTTTTTTTTTTTTTTTAACATTTTATTGATTTTTTACAGAGAGGAAGGGAGAGGGATAGAGAGTTAGAAACATCCATGAGAGAAACATCGATCAGCTGCCTCCTGCACACCTCCCACTGGGGATGTGCCCGCAACCAAGGTACATGCCCTTGACCAGAATCGAACCTGCGACCCTTCAGTCCGCAGGGCGGCGCCCCATCCACTGAGCCACACCGGTCAGGGCACGGGACCTCCTCTTTTGACACCGCAGCGGCGGCCAGTCCCGCTCGGGCCTTGGGGCAGGAGGCGAGGCGCGGGGCGTGGCGTGGCCGCTGGGGGCGTGTCGGGGGCGTGGCCTTGGGCGGGGCGGGGGCGGGGCCGCGTGTGACGGGCGCGTCGCTCGGAGGGGAGTGACGCAGGCCCCGCCCCGCTCGCGGCGCTGACGTGTCTACGGCGCTTCCTCCTCCGCGTGGCCGCGTGGGCGCCTGCGGGGCGGGCTGGCGGCGGCTCCCCGCCCGGCCCTCCCGGCCCCCGCCCCCGCCCCCGCCCGGCGGGTATAAGTGCGAAGCGGCCGCCGCCGAGCCAGCCCAGGACGCCGTCGCGCCGAGGTCGGTCGCCGAGAGGCCCCGCCGCCGGGAGGGACGAGGGGGCCGGCGCGGGCGGGGCG
>NW_005871555.1:530993-531795 GCF_000147115.1 Myotis lucifugus | reverse complement strand
GGGGGGGCAGCGTGACGGGTCTCTGCCCTCCCCTGCCCTCCCGCTCTCCGGGGTCAGCGGGCAGTGTCCTTGGTGAAACCGAGATGGTTAGTCCCCTCCCGCACCGCAGGTCGCTGCTTACCTGGGATGGTTTGCCTTCTGGGCTCTGCGGGCGCGGGGTCTCGGCCCAGGATCAGAGTTGTCTTATTTGCGAGGATTCATTTTCTCAAGCCTCGGAAGGTGGGGAGGTATCTAAGGGCTTTTGGAAAAGTTTGACTTGTATCTTAAAATGCCGTCATACTGTGTTTGCAGGTTGAGTAGGCAGAGCCCTCTGCACTGTGAGCTGTCACTGGGGGCGGTGTCCAGAGTGTGTGCACCGGCAGGTGGAGGGTCCGGCAGTGGGGAGGGCCGAGGGGGAGGACCTGTCTCCTTACCTGGCTCCCTGCTGAGCTTCCCCAACCTCAGGAAAGACTGCATTGCTTGGAAAATGGTTTAATAGAAACTATCTCAGCTGCCTTTTTTACTTGGTAATTTTAAAGCCAAGTAATGGCACCCTATCTCCTGACACCTATAGAAAGGCCTTCTAAAACCTGTGAGTCCCAGGCTCCGTCTGCTGCCCCTTGCTCTAGTTTCCACCTGCCCCCCCGGGGCCTCATGGAGCTTGGAGCTCGTGTCCTGGGCGCTGGTGACCTCTGAACTCCCATCTCAGACCGACCATGACCCAAAGTGGAGATGGATTCTCTCACTCTGAACACATCCCTACGTCTGGGCCTGTCCGAAGTGTCCCCGCTCAGGACCTGGGACACCACCTGCAGTCGCTGCT
>NW_005871555.1:516545-530733 GCF_000147115.1 Myotis lucifugus | reverse complement strand
CCTATAATCTATATTTCGGTTATTGACACAAAAAAATATGAAAAACAGAAGCTCCTCCCCAAGGTGCTGGTCAGTCAATTTTTTTAAAAGAAATTTCAACAAGGCCAAAAGACCACCCTGGAGGGGCCCGGGTGCCCCCCCCCGCCCCCCCCCCCTCTTTTTCACCTTCCTGCTTTGCTTGTCTTCATTGCATTGCCTCGTTACACTCCTGACACTGCACCTGTCTCTCCCTCGCTGGGGTGTGGGCGTGCACAGAGTTGCTTGGTCCACTGCTTTGTCCATCACCTGGCTGACCGTAGTGCTCACGATATCTTTGTTGCACGAACTAATGGCAATGACAGTCCATAGTTTTCCTCTGAAAGTCTCCCGATGTATCTGCATATTCCAGGACACTTGTAGAGGAACCTGCTCATGCACGTAGGTGAGAGGTGGCCGGGCCCTCGTCTGTCCTCCACGCAGCGGCAGCACAGGGAACAGCAGCAGCCTTAGCCCTGCGTCCGCTCCTGGAATGCTTTATTCACTGGGTTATTTTCATACTCTTCTCACTGGCTGGACTTTTCTCTTCGTTCTTGTATCCTTGACAAACTTTTCATCCTCCAAAGCCGGACTCCGACAGTGGCCACCCTCGTGTTCAGGAGGCCGTGACTCTGGTCTGGGGCACACGTGCTTTTACACGAGAGCATGTAGGAGGGCTTCCTGGGTGCCGTGTGCAGGCTGAGTGCTCAGCGTGGCCCTGGCACATGGATCCTCCTCACCTCCCGTGAGCACCTCTCATCCTTGCTTTGTAGATGAGGAAGGTGAGGTCACTTGCTCCAGGTCACAGAGTGAGCAGATGGTGGAGCTGGGCATGGCCCCCGTCGGTCTGACCCCAGAGCTCGCTCTGGTTAATACCCCACCTGTACGTGAGGCCTTTTTTTGAGAGATGCTGCCGATTGTGGAAAGATCTTAGGTATTAGGGTCAGGGTTAAAATTCTGGGTTAGAATTCCTGTTCTGTCTACGAGGTAAGTAGCCTTGGGCAGAGTAGTTAGCCTCTTTGAGCCTCATTTTCTCATCAGTTATAAAGATTATTTTATTTATGCCTTTGAACTTCTGTGAGGGAAATTTCATTGTTCCCATTTCACAGATGAAGGTACCAGAGTTGAACGGATCTGCTCCTTGGCCCAAGCAATAGAGTCCCAGGAGTAAAAGTAGGTTCTGTTTGGTTCCCAAACCCATAAAGTCCGACTTCAGGCTGGAGTGTGTGAGGGGCCTCTGAGGACGGCTGGTCCTGGCAGATGGAGACCGAAGGGAGGCAGTGGAGGGTGGTTAGGGTCTCGGCACAGTACGGTAGAGCTGTCCCGTGTCATCAGCAAGCCTTCGTTTTCATTTCATGGTCAAGCCTCCGTGTGGTCGCAAATCAGTGTGACTCGGAAAGTGTTTTACTGCGGGTGTCGTTCCTTCACACTGTCCCGTAAAGCTCCTCACCCCCGGGCCTGGGCCTTCTCTTCCTTTCTCCATTTCACTGACATTTTTGCAAAGTGAGTCAGCTACAAGAACATCAAGTATGTCTGTATTCCTGAATAAACGCCATATGAATAACGTGTTTCTCTTGCACACACACACAGATAGTCTTCTTTGCCTGGCAGGCAGTGTAGCTCGGCGGTGAAGAGCGTGGACTGAGCTGCCTCTGAGGTGGGATCCCAGCTTTCACAGCTTAGGGCCTGGGCATGTCTCTGGGCTCTATTTCTTCCTGCAAAGTAGTCCCATAGCAGCGTCTGCCGTCGTCCTGCGGACTAGAGGCACCGTGTGTGCGGAGCACTTAGGGTGTGCTGCCCGTGAGCGCACGTGGTGTGGGGTGTGCGTGGTGCTGCTCAGGTCCTGTTGGAATGGCGTGGACGCCGCCTCTCGCCGTCCCCACGGTGGATACGGTGGGCTGTGTCCTTGGTGCCTTCCCTTCCGAGCTGAGCCGTCATTGCCCAGTGATGCCTTCACAGTGACCCGCCTGCTTCCTTGGCGCTCGTCGCCTGGTCCTCGTGCCTGTGTGGCCGTCCCTCGTGGCCCTGCTCTGGTTGTCCTCTGCGCCTCTGCTCCTCGGTTCGCTCTGAAAGTGCTGCCGCCCGTTCAGAGGGCTGCTGTTGGCTTCCAGGACTCTGGTTACTTAGTTTTCAGGGCTCTGGCATTTGCCTCGAGCCCAACCCACATCCCTCCCACCATCCACACAAGACGCCCACCCAGGCCTGCTCCCGTGGCCGCCAGCTGTGCCTGCTCCACTCTCATCTGTGTCATCTGCTCGGCCCTCCAGGCACAGCTGTGTGCACTTCCGCTCTGAACTCCTTTTCTCTGTGAGGTGAGGAGGTTACCTACTTCCTCGTTCTTTTCTCGCGCTGTGCCGCTTAGCATTTGCTGTATTGTCACGGAATGCTCTCAGAAAACAGTCTCTTACCCATTGGTGGTTCTGTGTGTATTGCTTGTCCTCTTAGGGTTCCATTCTTAGTAAAGATAATGCGCATGTTTTTATCCCTTTTTTGCAGAAGTTATGATTGAAATAAAATTGATTATGTATGGTCCTGTCTTGAATTTTGTTGTATTCTGAATACAACGGAGTTATTGCCGTCACTAGAGATTAGAGGAGGACACGGACTACTAGGCTGTCAGACATTCTTTCAGTGATGGCTGAGTGGTCAGAGGAACCATACAGAGGAGAGGTAACCACGGGTGGTGTGTGCGCCGGGAATCAGTCTGTCTGGGCTCCTGTCCCAGCTCCGCCACCTGAGGGAGACCATGTGGGTGAAGTGTTCAGTGCAGTGCCCGGCATGCGACGCTCAGTGTTGTCTTACAACTTTGGGGTCTTGAGGTACTGTGAGGAAAGGCCGAAGTTCATGTCTTAACATCAAGTTTGTTTAATGTACTTATTTATCATAGGAAAAACCTACCAGGTTTCATGGCTGGACTTTGACCTGCTGTTGCTTTCTTTTCTCTTGTAGGTTTCTAGGTGCAGAAATCACACCCCTGTTTTCACAAAGCGTGGCACCCAGGGCATCATGAATGTCAGTGATCTCAGACTCCGGTTGTCCCAAGCTGGGCAGGAACACCTGCTGCAGTTCTGGAATGAGCTGGAAGAAGCCCAGCAGGTAGAGCTCTATGCAGAGCTCCAGGCCATGAACTTTGAGGAGCTGAACGTCTTTTTCCGAAAGGCCACTGAAGGGTTTAACCAGTCCTCCCAGCAAGAGAAGGTGGATGCACGGATGGAGCCTGTGCCCCGGGAGGTGCTGGGCAGTGCCACTAGAGATCAAGACCAGCTCCAGGCCTGGGAAAGTGAAGGTACTGGTGGGGAATGGGCTGCTCTGAGGTGTAGGTGAGCTCCGCTGCCTGTTAAAGTCGAGCCCTCTAACACTGCGACTCTCATACGCCCTTCAGCCAGGTGACCTCAGAAAGTGACGATTGTGCTTGTTTTGCCAAGACCTGTGCAGTGTCTCCCGTTGTTGGTCCCTGCATTCTCTGTTCATTCCGGTGCCGAAGCCGAGCCTCCTCTCATTCCAGTCTTCAAATGCCTCTGGTCTCTTCCTCAGCTTTCATGCTTCTAGATTTCCCTTCCTGAAGCTCAGGTTGCATGTTTATGCTGCTTGAACAAAACACCATCCTCCACTGGCCTGAGTGGTCACTTGCAACCCTGTCTCCACTTGTCCTCTCTGCTGCTGCTGCCGCACATGTCAGCCCGGCCGGTAGTTAGTTCTCCGAGCCTCCGCTCACACCGTCCTGCCTGAAGTGCTGGCCTTCGGGCCGCGAGGCCATCCCTGGAGCACTGCCCGTGGGGAGCTCTCGCCCTTCTCTCGGCCTCAGCACGCCTTCTCTCATCCGCCTGTGGTGAGAGTTGTTCTCGTCGCCTTCACTGCACTTCGGCTGCTGTAGAGCAGCGGGTCCTGTCCTCGGCAGGACACATGGCACTTAGGACAGGGTTTTGAGCAATGAGCTGGTTGATGTTTGTTGAATGGCCCAGTGCTTTTTCTTCTAAAGCAGATCCTGAAAGCCGTCCCTCTTTCGAGATTGACACAGTAGCTCAAGTGTTGCTTTCTTGGTGGAGGTAAGAGCTGTGCTTTCTATGACCTTCTCCTCTGGAAGGAAAGGGTGGCTGAGCCCTGAGCCCAGGCCCGAGTGTCACATGTGCTCCGTCTGGTCTGGGCCTCGTTTTCTCAGTGAACAGACCGGCCTGGGTCTGTTCCTTCCTTTCTAATAAACATCACTGTACTGCAGAAGTCACATCAAATACCAGGGGTCCTGTAGGGAAAGGGCCTGGAGCCTCAGCAGACCTGTCGCTACTCGCTCCCGCCACCATCCTGTGCTTGATCACATCCATGCCTGCTTTTCTCGATGTGCGGTAATATTCCAGCTAGGACCTTACAGTCCATATTTGTACCACACTGTGGCTGTTTTTCCTTTCCGTTCTTTGGCACTCCCTGCTCCTCACACACAAAAAAGAAAGACAACTCCCACTATCCACCTTCTGTGTAGCTCGTATCTTTCTCTGAGCTTACAGATTACCTGATTTTCAAACTGTTCCAAAGGGCCCCAGGGTTCCGCGCCCAGGAAACTGTCCCCTGTCCCGTGTAGGGCGGGAAGCAGAGTCTACACAGGTGGGTCTCCAGCCCCTTCACCTCCCACTGCCAGAGCAGTTCTGCTCGACCTGTTCTGTGTGTCTGATCTTTGCATGAGTTTTATTTAAAAGGAGTTAGAGATGAGAAAACATTGGCAATAGTCAGGAAGCTGCAAGGGCAGCTCTGAAATGCTTGGCAGCGACTAACCTCGCTTTGTGCCGAGAGAGTGGCGTCCAGATGGACCTCTGCACAGAGATCCTGGAACCAGAGTGGTACCGGGACGCCTGCTGGCTTGGACTTGCCGGTCCTTCCTACTTCCCTGCGTTCTAAAGGCTGCGCCAACCAGAAGCCGCGGCCTCTCGTGCCCCCGAGTATCCCAGCGGCCATGTTTCTCCTGGTAGTTTTATGGGGTGAAGTCTTCGAATGAACTCGTAGGGGAGTCGAGCTGTGACCTTGTAAAATGGACCATGAGTACTTGTCAAGGCTTCTTGTAACTTGAGTCTTTTTTACAACCTTCTTGTTGGAATCTGTAACAAGATTTTAAATTTCCTTTAAAATTAGACTGAACTCTGACAACCTAGCCTAGTATAAAAGAAGGTACAAAGCAAACTTCCTTTTGGCTTACTGTCAGGGAACAATGTTTACTGTGGTTTAAACAGGAGGGGTGGAGAAGGAGACGCTTAACTGACCTGATATCCTTTTCCCTCAGCCAGAAACTTCCGCGTATGCGAAGTCATGACAAAGCGAGGTTCCGCAGGCAGTTGTCACGGGGAAGAGATTGCCATTGTGAAGAGTATGATGTTATGTGTCAGAAAATAGGAGGGTCCTGGTAGATATTGTTGCCCCAGGAGTGGGGCAGGAAGGAGCAGTGTGCAGGGGTCCCACAGTGCCTGGCGCTCAGACGTGGTGAGGGACGTGCAGCACTGGGTGCGAATCACTTCTGCAGGCTCTGTGCGTGCGTGACGCCCACAGTGCTGCTGGGTGCCAGAGACGGTGCTGTAAGTGAGGCCTTGAAGTGCTCTGGCCAGGTGTGGAGGAGCAGCCAAAAAGCCTGTCTCACAGCGTGAGCCCTTGACAGGGGCGGTGGCTTCCACCAGAAGTCACTGGGAAAGACGTGCTGGGAAAGTGTATTTGCTTAGTAAACCGCCCTTCATTTTTAAATAACCCCCTGCTTATACCAAGCACAGAAGAATCTTCCAGTGTTATGTTATACTGGCAGCTTAGCATTTGGTGTCAGCTCTTTTTGCCTGTGAGACATTTGGAACATTCATCTTCGGGGTGGCTCTCTGCCTGCGGTGCTGTGGCAGCAGGTGGGCGTGTTGTCTGGAAACGTGGTCAGAAGGTGGCCCCTCAGCGCTTTCTGTGATTTAGTGTAGAGGGTGACCTTCAGGGGTTGGTCCTGAAGTGCTGACGTTTAGAGAGAGGGGAAAGGAGAGAGAGGGAAACATCGATGTGAGAGAGAACACCAGTCAGTTGCCTTCTGTACATGCCCAGACGGGGTCGAACCTGCAACCTTTCGGTATACGGGACAATGTTCCCACCAACTGAGCCACACCAGCCAGGGCTGCAGTGACATTTTTAACAGATTGTTTTACTTTAAAAGTAGCACATACCTGTTTTAGAGAAGTTGGAAAATAACTAAAAATTACAGAGAAATTTCTACCATCCCATAGTCCAGAGATAAATATTCAGTGGTAATATTTTACAGTACTTTCTTACACACACATACACAATTATGGTTTGTGTATAATTTTGTAGCCTGCTCTAAGAATTTGTTATTATGAAAAATGTCAAGCATATTTTGAAACAGATATTTATAGAGAAAAACAGTATCATGAACTCCCACACTCACATTACCTTGATTAAATAATTATCAAACATTTTCGACTTTTGCTTTATCCCTCTCTTTCTTTTTCGGTGCTGTAGTATTTTAAGGCATACCTCTAACGTCATGTTATTTTACCCTCATTGAGTGAGTTCAGCAGCATCACTGCTCACAATGTCACTTTTAAACGTAATGAAATTCACAGTAATCCCCCAGTAACTAAAACTAGTTCAAATAGAGGTTTCCTTCATTAGTCTGTTTAACTAATGTGCTTAACATTTTAGGGGAAATGGTTAATCTATAATATCCTAGTTTCAGCTGTGATTAAAAGTTAAAGATGTAAAGTGTCTGTTCTGACTCCCCCGCATTCTCTCCCTGGAGTCGCCGGCCTCCCCCACCCTGTGCTGGTGGAGGGTCAGGTCTCCACCTTCACACCTGGCGTCCTCCAGGTCAGACAGGTGCCCCAGTCAAGGTGTGTGAGGAGCTCATCCAAGCGGATGGTACCCAGGAAGTGGTAGAGCTGTGGCACGTCACTGTAAACCCTCCCATTTCCTGTAAATGTTGCCAATTTTACTTAAGTTCTCAATGTACTAGTATATAAAAAATACATATAAAAACGCAGCCGGTGTGGCTCAGTGGTTGAGCCTGGCCCTGTGAACTGGGAGGTCACAGTTTGATTCCCAATTTTTAAAAAATGCATAAAGCACAAAGTTGGTAAGTTAGATGGACCCACATTACCTAAGGATCCTATATAATAAAAGGGTAATATGCAAATTGACCCTAACAGTGGAACGGCCAGGAATGACCGGTCGCTATGATGTGCACTGACCACCAAGAGGCAGATGCTTAATAGAGGAGCTGCTCCCTGGTGGTCAGTGTGCTTCCACAGGGGGAGCGCTGCTCAGCCAGAAGCTGGCTCATGGCTGGCCAGCACAGCAGCAGTGGCAGAAGCCTCTCCTGCCTCCACGGCAGTGCTAACGATGTCTGACTAATGGCTTAGACCCGCTCCCAGTCAGACATCCCCCGAGGGCTCCTGGGCTGCCAGAGGGATGTCTGACTGCCAGCTTAGGCCTGATCCCTGGGGAGTGCCCTAAGCCGTTATTTGGACATCCCCCGAGGGTTCCCGGGCTGCCAGAGGTATGTCTGACTGCCAGCTTAGGCCAGGTCCCCCAGGGAAGAGGCTTAAGCCGGCAAATGGACATCCCCCAAGGGGTTCCGGACTGCAAGAGGGTGCAGGCTGGACTGAGGGGACCCCCTCCCCCCCAAGTGCACGAATTTTTGTGCACCGGTCCTCTAGTATTTAAATAAACAATAATTGATACCACTGCTTCATTCACAGAGTTTCTGAGAACTGTGTGGTTTTTTGTAATCCTCACCTGAAGATAGGATATTTTTTCATTGATTTTTTTTTTTTTTTTTTAGAGAGAGTAGAGGGGAGACAGGAGAGGGGGAGAAAGAGAGAGAGAAAAGAAAAACCACATCGATGTGAGAGAGACACATGGATTGGTTACCTCCCGTACATCAAGCCTGTAACTGAGATACATGCCCTTAACTGGGCCGACACTAACCACTGAGCAACAGCAACCAGGGCAGTTTCTGAGAACTTTAATGAAAGTATGAAATTCAGGGAAGGAGAAAAGCCACCCCTCACTGCTTTCTCTCATCTAACACTTCCCAGCTCTTCCCAGCATCCACTCTGCCTCTTCCCAGTCACTGATGATGGGGTGGCTCTGAGACATGGTAGGCAGAGAGGTTTAAAAATATCAAAACTGAGAGCCTCTGTGGTTTGATAATAGTTTCATTTGTTTGCATTTGGATCTTAAATCAATCCTGAATTTATTTTTATTTGAAGAATAGTTTTTATTCAAGCATTGGTTATTACTTACTAGAGGCCCAGTGCACGAATTTGTGCACCAGTGGGGTCCCTCGGCCTGGCCTGTGGGTTCGGGCTGAAACCGGCTCTCCGACATCCCCCAAAGTGTCCTGGATTGTGAGAGGGGGTAGGTCAGGCCGAGGGACCTCACCAGTGCACGATCAGGGCTGGGGAGGGACACGAGAGGTTGGCCAGCTGGGGAGGGACCGCGGGAGGGCTCCAGGGAGTGTCCGGCCCATCTCACTCAGTCCTGATGGGCCAGACTCCAGCAGTAAGCTAACCTTCCAGTCAGAGCATCTGCCTCCTGGTGGTCAGTGCACATCATAGCGACTGATTGACCAGTCGACTGTCTGCCCCTTGTGGTCAGTGCACATCATAGTGAGCGGCTGAGTGGCCCTAGCATGTCATTAGCATATTATACTTTGATTGGTTGAACGGACGACTGGACACTTAGCATATTAGGCTTTTTTTATATAGGATTGCTGAACATTCAACTAGTGAAAACGGACAAGCTTCTAGCAGCAGAAATAAATCAGCAACAAAAAGACTCAGTTTCACATTCTGCTCCTGTGGATGGCCCATTAAAAAGGCAGTTTAATCCATTTTATTGAAGTATAATTTATACACTAACATACTAGTCTTAGGAGTTTTAACAAATGTATACGCCCACGTAACCTCCACCTCTGTCAGAAGAGAGAATATGCCCATCACCCAGCCTCCTGTCGTTCGCAGGCACGCCCTAAGATCACCCAGTCGGTGGGTTTCAGACCCGGGTCCTGACCTCAGAGCCTGGCTTCTAACCGCTGCGCTGCACACGCTGTCCTCACTGAAGCTGCTTTTCTGTACATTTGCTGCATGGTGGCTGCCTAGGAGATTAGCGTGCTCGTGGATTGACTGATTAATACTGATTTATTTATACGCTGGAGGTCATTGAAGAGCATCCATTCACCCTGGGGCCTAGACATCTCCCGCCCCATCTTTGTCTCCACTTGCCGAGTAGTCAGTACTTGTAAAACATTCGTAACATCTCTTGGTCGTCACCTTCCAATGATGAGAAAGATGACCATTGGTTCATTGAAGTATATTACTTGGTGTTCGGTCTTTGGTTGGGTGTCTATAAATTAATTTTTCAATAATAAAAATGTTTTTATTACAAGAGTCACCATGATTAGTGTGGAGTCCTCGTTGGTGATGCAGAGGGCGACCTCAGGGGTGGGCCCTGAAGCGCTGACGTTTAGAGCTTTCCTGACACCAGCGTTTTCTCTCCTAGGACTTCTCCACATTTCTCAGAACAGAGTGGCGGTTCTTCTTCTAGCCGGTGGGCAGGGGACGCGGCTCGGTGTCACATACCCCAAGGGGATGTATGATGTTGGCTTGCCATCCCATAAGACCCTTTTCCAGCTTCAAGCGGAGCGAATCCTGAAGCTTCAGCAGCTAGCTGAGAAGTGCCATGGCAACAGATGCACCATCCCCTGGTAAGAGGCTCGTTGCGGGCCCCAACATGTGCTGGTTTCAGAGACTCAGAATGCATGTGAGCTGTATTCCTCAGCAGACATAGTTACTCCTGGTTTTATTGGGAGTTGTAATCACCATGTGTGTGAAAGGTGGCACGTATTGAGCCAGCAGGTGAGCACTGCAGCTTTAAGCAGCAGGGTGTTCTCCCCGCGTCTACATCCTCACCTGAGTCCTTTGGGTGCAGTGGGTTCTCTCCGTCTGGAAATTTCCTCCTCGTTGGTGGTTTGTGTGTAGAATGTCTGAACGTTTGAACCTTCGGAAGTTGGAGGCGGCTCTGGTTCCCAGTGCCATTCTGCTTTCTGTCTCCCCTCTCTGAGAGCGCTTAGGGTCTCTCCTCATCTCCAGGCTCTGGAATTTCTTGACATGGGGTGGGTCTGTTTTCAGTGGGTTCTGAAGTTCTAGGTTATCTAGCCTTTCCGAACCCCCTCCCCCCGCACTCCCCCCTCCCTGGCTGACCGCTCCACTGACTTCTCTGCTGTGGGCCAGCCTCGGGCTGGGGCCGGGCACCAGGTCTGCCTCCGCCAGGTTCCTCCTGAGCACCCCCATGGTGGAGCTTCTGCTCTGCTCTTGGGACGTTGTTGACTTAGCTCCTTAGTCTCTTTCTCCACAGCTTTGGAATTAGCACGTTTTGTGGGGTGACCCGCTGTGGGTGTGAGATTCCTCAGGTCCCTGACCGTGTAACAGCCCCATGTGACCAGCAAACGCTCTGCTGGCTTCTCTGCCCATCTGCCTGGCCTGCAGGTGGCCCAGGAAGAGGCCCCTGAAAGACCCTCAGGTCCTGCAGTTGAGTCTGGCCAGTGTTGCTTCCCACCGGCTCTGTGCTTCCCCAGACGCCCAGGTCTTCCCACACAACTGCCGCTCCATCTGGGTCCCTGTGGGGACGTGGGAGGACATGGTGTGCTCAGCAGCCAGCAGGACTCCCAGCCCAGGCCCCTGCGGTCATGTTGGCTTCCTTCTCTCCGCACAGCTGCGAAGTTGTGTTTCTCTTTGTCACCTTCTAGATCACACCCAAGCCCTTGTGCCCAGAGTTCAAAATGCCCACGACAGTTTGTTAAAGAGACAGATACCTACTGTGGTGGGAATGATACCATTGTCTTCATTGATTCACTCAACACATGTCTCTTAGTTGAGTGTGTCCTCCAGGTGCTGGTTTTAGATTTGTCCTCCTCTGCCACCTGCGCTGGGGGATTCCTGTGGCAACAAAGAGTATAACTGTCCTTCTCTGATTTTACATGAAGGCGACAGAGCCCACATTCCATTTCCGAATTGTAGCAGGAAACCACCAGAGATCATTGGATGTATCATAGTTACCCTTTTCTACTTTGTTAAAATATGAATTTGTTAATGTAAAAACATTCGAACCTGTAAAGAATTTTTGTGAATTTATTTGAGCTAAACTGTCGACAATTGCCAGGAAGCAGAACCTCAGTGGATTGAGATAATGCTCCAGAGATGGTGGTTTTTCACCTATTGTTATGCATTACAATCAAAGGAGGGACGTAGGCGGGCTTCATGAAATCCATTGGTGATGGATTCGGGAGGTGGGAGAAAGCAAAGTGGAGGGGGGGACTTCTTCCCTGAGCTTGTCAGGTTAGCATGTGGCCCCTTTTGTCCACAGGTTTTTAATTTAAAATACACTTTTCACAGTTCCCAGCGCTTTCCTTGAGCTGGCTGCAGGCTCTGTTGCCGGAGGTGTGGAGAGGCATGTCTGACACCGAGGGTGGGAGGCGGTGGAAGAGGTTCCCTGAGGGAGGCCAAGTGCTCTCAAGATTTCCTTTCGCTCGGGGCCTAGACAAGGCTTTTTGTGCCCTAATCCGATGGCTCGGTCTCAGAAGACACTTTCCTCCTGCAGGTATATAATGACCAGCGGCAGGACAATGCAGTCCACCGAGGAGTTCTTCGCCAAGCACAGATACTTCGGCTTAAAGAAGGAGAACGTCATCTTTTTCCAGCAGGGGATGCTGCCAGCTATGAGTTTTGATGGCAAAATTATTTTGGAAGAGAAGAGCAAGGTGTCCATGGCTCCAGGTCTGTGGCCTCGCTTGTTAATGGTGACTAGGAGTGGGTGACGTAGTAATTGAATTTTAATTTCCCTTTTAACGTCATCTGGATGTTGAAAATGAATGCTTTAGAATTTTTCGCTGTTTGGCAGTGATTTAAAAAGTGGACGTGCCTGCGGTGGGCTTGGTGCGCTTTTCTCCTTTTCGAGAGTGTCTGTCCTGGAGGGAGCCTGTGCGCCCAGAGCGCGTGCTCCCTCTGCAGCAGGCTGCTCCGCCGGGGTTTATCGGATCGAAAAATTGCCAGCCCCTGCAGTTTAAGAAGTAAGAGGCTGAGTTAGGGTTTATCGGTGCCCTTGCTTCTTAAAGAGCATTGAAGTAATTGTTTGGAGCTGTTAAATTGCCAGGGAAATGGCCTCAGCAGGTGGAGTCAGAGAAGGAGAAACAGCTGCACACACGGTGCCCTCGGAGCCTCCGCGTCGCACAAACCCGGGCTGCGTGAGCACAGGGCGCTCGGTGGCGGCGGCAGCCCGAGCCATGACCTGGGTGTGACTCTGGGAGCAGGAGGCCAGGCTGCAGGCTCCTGTCTGGATCTGTGGGGGGAGGGGAGGCTGGAAGGAGACAGTGGTGTCCACAGGGTGCTTTTGGCTTCTTTCTTCTTCTTAATTCTTGCTGTCAGTGGAAGAGCTTGCTGTCCTGAGCCCCCTCTGTGCTGTCTAATCCGCATCATGCTGTCAGCTGTGGCTGAGGTTGCTGACAGGACATGAGGCAGCAGGAAAGGCAGAGGGAGGGGGCTTTCCTTGCACGGAGCTTAGGTCACCACCGACCTTCATGTGAGTCTGGTTTTAAACCAGTGACTTCACATGAAGTTTCCATGTGGTTTTCTCTCTGCCATGGGTGACATCGTCAGGCTGCAAATGCAGTCAACGCCAATCATACAAACAGTAATAAAACTTGGAAGTTGTGGGATAATCATTGTCTGATAAGTAATTTTGTATTTCACCATATATTTCAGGCTAAATTGTTAAAAGGGCAGATTAAAGGAAAGTGTGGCCTCTGGGGTTGACTTGTTCATGCAGTGACGGCTACTGACTCTGCTTGGACATGTTTTCTTGGCCCACACTGAGCGACCTTCAGGTGACCTTCAGAATGGGTCTGCTGTGCTCTAAAGGCTGTCTCATTTCCCAGACGGGAATGGAGGCCTTTACCGGGCTCTGGCCGCCTGGGACATCGTGGGGGACATGGAGCGCAGAGGCGTTGTCAGCGTTCACGTCTACTGCGTCGACAACATCCTGGTGAGAGTGGCAGACCCACGGTTCATTGGATTCTGCATTCAGCAGGGAGCGGACTGCGGCGCCAAGGTAAGGCCTTTCTCTACAGGGCTCCCTGCCAGCACCTCTTGCAGGAGTCCGGCCAGAGTTATTGGGTGATTGGAATATTGTAGAGCCATTCATCTCTCCAGGGATCTTACCCACCCACACCCACTCTTTTTCTTAACGTGGCAACATTTGGTTCCAGAAGTCAGGTTGTACGCTTGTCCATCAGGAGTGAGAGTTTGCAGTCAGCACCTGGGAGGGTGGTCCTCCCCAGGCCCAGCACCCACGGCCTCTGAGCCGGCTGCGGGGCTGTGGGGACGAGAGGCACAGACAGCGGTCTTGGACGTCAGCAAGGCGCCCCTGGAGTCTCTCGAATAAGACGGGGATGCAGATTGGGGGTGAGCGCAGTTGGGATTAGTGATGGCTCGACTGGCCACAAACATGCAGGGACTAAGTTGGAGGGAGGTTTGCAGGCGGTACTGTGGGAGACGTGCCTTCAGGGAGACAGACAGTCCGTGGAATATATCTTGGAATCGGATGGACATGTTGGAAGGTTTAAAAATATGGATATAAATATTACTTTTCCTGGGAATCTGTAAAGGTATCAATTCCCACAAATTAAAGTATCACACCGTCCTGATCAAAGTCTCAGTGACTCTATTCTGGGGCCAAAACAGTGATAAAGCTTAGAATAAACATGGGAAGGCGGCCAGGAAATATTGAAGAAGGTTGGTGAGGAGGAGGGGAGAGGTTTGGAGACAGACTATCAGACATTCAGGTGGATTGTGAATACCACACGTGAGGCCTGCGGTGCTGACCCAGGAGAAGGCGGCAGATTGACGGCCAGAGCCCGCCCGGTGCACGGAGGAGTCGCTGTACGACTCACATCTCAGGTTTGGGGGGTGAATGAGGATAAAGGAAGGTCTGAGAATAAAGGAAGGTCTCTCCCTAAGTTCATACCACAATCAATTTCAAATGTATTATAGAGTCAAATATTAAAAACTCCATAAAGATGTTAGAAGAAAAGGTAGAATAATTTTATGTATTTCTTTTTTTATTTAAATTCTTTATTGTTTAAAGCATTACATAA
>NW_005871555.1:513433-514831 GCF_000147115.1 Myotis lucifugus | reverse complement strand
CCTCAAAAAGTGCGTTTTTTAGCTCTATATCTTCCATTTCTGTCATGTTTTTTTTGTCTCCGCATTTTTTATGCTTTCTTGGTGCACCCCCTTGTGGTCTTTGTGCGCAGTCTTGTTGTAGTTAAGCCTTAATTGTTGTCGGCAATACTAGGGGTGAATTGACTTCCAGGCTAACTGGCTATGAGAGTCAGCTGTGTCTGCAGTGGGAGAACTTCTGTGCTGAATCTCTAGGGCGGTGCTAATCTAGCCTTTGCCTGAGGCTATCCGGCAAATGCTTCTGTGCAGGGCTTGGGCGGGGCGGGTCCCAGGGGATCTACAGGACGGGTGGAGGGAGCAGTTATGGCTGCTCTCAGTTCCGTCCCCAGCGGCTCTGCAACCGCTGCAAACCTCGGAGAGAAAGCTGCCTTCCCGCTTCTCCCGTTTGAGTCTGGGTCCCTAGAGACTCGCCCGGATCTGGAGCTCAGAGTCTGAAACTCCCTCCCGATTGAAAACATCAACCGCGCCCTCCGCCGCCGGCCCGCTCCACGCGCACCTCCACACCTTAGTATTTCACTTCAGCACTGCGCCTCCTCTGAGTCTGGGTATGGATTTCTCTTTACTTCTAGTTGTAGAATCTCTCCTCAGCCAGCCTTCCTGTGGTGCTGGGTAATGTCCGTTCCGTCTTTTAGTTGTATTTTTGAATTGGTTGTTCGAGGCGGCAAACTCCGGCGTTAACCTGTGCCGCCATCTTGGTTCCTCCCTGATTTGTTGATTAGAATAATTTTAAATATTGACATGAAGGGAAGGTCTTTCTGACAAAAACAAAATTAGATGACATAAATTTAAAAAGAAGGCTTGCCACAGAGACATGCCAGATCCCTGGTTGGAGATTTTCTGTTATAAAGATGTCCTTTCTCTCAAAATTTATCTGCAGTGTGAACCTGGAAGGGGTGTCAGCCCATTTGACCTCAGAAATGAGCAGCCGAGCTCCAGGCCTCAGTCAGTTCCAGGCTTGAGGGCTCCATCACCACTTCTCGTTTTAGTATCATGTCACATTATATATAGACTAGAGGCCCTGTGCACGAAATTCATGCATGGGGGGCGGGGCGTCCCCTCAGCCCAGCCTGCACCCTCTCAGCCCAGTCGGTACCCCTTGGGGGCAGTCGGACATCCCTCTCACAATCCTGGACCACTGGCTCCTAATCACACACCTGCCTGCTGGCCTGATTGCCCCTAACTGCCCCCCCCCCTCGTTGGCCTAGTCGCCCCCAACTGTCCCTCCTCCACCCCCCCACCGCCAGCCTGGTCGCCCCATGCAGCCTGCTGTTCAGTCGTTTGGTCGTCCCTCACTAACCCCCCCTGCCGGCGTGGTGTAGGCAGCCATCTTGTAAGGCTGCGAGGGTGAATTGCGTATATACC
>NW_005871555.1:501757-510001 GCF_000147115.1 Myotis lucifugus | reverse complement strand
TCCTGTGCTCCTTTCAGGGCAAATAGTGCAAGGACACAGTGGGCAGCCCGCAGCGCGGCCTCCGGCCTCCTGGCCGTGGGAACCGAGCCCTCGATCCTGCCTTCAGCCGCTGGCAGGTTGCGCTGGCTGCGCTGACTTAAGGAAAAGTTACCTTTCCTGCTTTGCTTTCATCTATACTTAGCATAGACTCTTCAAACCGGGGACACATTTTTCAAAATCCTTGGAAGCAGCTGGAACGTGAGTGAACAGGCAGAGCGTGCAGTCCCTTCAGCTACTCTGTGTGATCCTTCTGAGGCTCTTTGTGTCGCGAACCTGACCTCAGATTCGTTCTTTCACAGTTGTCTCCTGAGTAAGTTAGACATTTAGATGAGTTGTGTGGGGTTGGGGTGGCGGGTGTCAGAAGTACCTGTGAGGTTTTTTGTTTTTTTAAAATATATTTTATTGATTTTTTACAGAGAGGAAGGGAGAGGAATAGAGAGTTAGAAACATCGATGAGAGAGAAACATCGATCAGCTGCCTCCTGCACACTCCCCACTGGGGATGTGCCCGCAACCAAGGTACATGCCCTTGACCGGAATCGAACCCGGGACCCTTGAGTCTGCAGGCAGATGCTCTATCCACTGAGCCAAACCGGTTAGGGCACCTGTGAGGTTTTTTTAATGAAATACTCTTACATCTCCTCTGATTTCCACACACCCCTTTCTCTCAGCTCCCCAGCCTGGAGCCATTGACAGAAGGTCCAATAGCTGGTTTACAAACTTTTTTAAAGAACAGAACCTCTTCAGACAAAACCTAGCTTGGGACACAGATCAGTGGGGGGCCTTTCTGCCCGAAGTCGGGGTGGGAGCCAGCGACCTGCCTGCTGCCCCTGCCTCCCCGTGACATCCCTCAAAACAAGGAATATGCTGTTTCCATGAATGAAAATGGGGGGAAAAAAGTCATTTTCAAATAAAATAGTGATTTGGGCAATATAAAACGAGAGGCAAAAGGCCTTACTTTTTGTCTTATGAATCTCAGAGAAATTTCATTCCATTTATTCTCAAAGTAGCTGAGTGTGGTTAAGGACACATCCATACTAATAATAGCCTAGGTGGTCGTCACGCCCTCACACTGTGATGCCCTCACGCCATCACAATCCATCACCAGGAGGCTGCGTGCGCATTGCGCGCGCGCATGGGTGGGCGGGTACTTGACACTGTGTGCGTGGTGTGGAGGCGGGCCTTGCAGCTGCTTCATGCAACCAGGCCTGGGGGTCCTGTGGCCCCGCCTACCTCTTTGGGGCGATTGATCACAGGGCTCCCGCACTGTGAGAGGGCACAGGCCAGGCTGGGGGGACCCCCCCCCCGCCGAGTGCATGAATTTCCAGTGATTCCTGAAATGTGTCCCCAGTTTGAAAAGTCTATGCTGAGTATAGATGAAATCAAATCAGTAAAGTTAAAGCTTTTCTCCAGCAACTGATTTCCTTAAGTCAGCAGAGCCAGCGCCGACCTGCCAGCGGCTGAAGGCAGGAGTGAGGGCTCGGTTCCCACAGCCAGGAGGCCCGGAGGCCGCGCTGCTGGGCCGCCTGCTGTGTCGGGGACTCGCTGCTCCCTGGGCAGTTAACGATGAGCCTCCCGTCCAGTTGGAAGGGAGTCTGTCGGAGACTGTGCAGGGGTAGGTGATGGTCTGCAGCTAGCGACTCCCCCTGCCTGGTCAGTGCAAGTGCACCCGGGCTGTGCAAATGGTGATGGGCAGCGTAGCGAGTGCTTTTCTTCCTGTGCTGTTGTCTGCCTGGGGCAGGTGGTGGAGAAGACGAACCCGACAGAGCCGGTGGGCGTGGTGTGCCGTGTGGACGGGGTGTACCAGGTGGTGGAGTACAGCGAGATCTCCCTGGCCACGGCGCAGCGGCGGGGCCCGGACGGACGGCTGCTGTTCAACGCGGGGAACATCGCCAACCATTTCTTCACTGTGTCCTTTCTGAGAGACATTGTCAAGTACGGCAGGGTGGGGCGTTGCGGATTGTTTGTTGCGTGAGAAGTCGGGAGATAACCCCAAGTCCAGTCCTGCAGAATTCATCCACTTCCTGGGGTCACCTCTGCCCAGTGAAATGTTTCTGGCACGGGGGGTCAGTGAGTTGGGTCATAGGAGCCCCTCCCGGGGCATAAGCTGAGGGCACAGAGTCGCCCCTTTTCTTCTCTTCCCTCCCGCCAGTGTGCTAGGCCTTGGTGAAGCGAGGGACAGACACGAACCCCCGGCTCTCCCACAGCCGGACACTTTGGAGATGCATTTGCCCCACAGCTGCTGAGCCAGGGTCTGGGACGTGTAGAGGGGCGTCAGTCTACGGGAGCTGGTGCCGAGGAACCTCAGGAGCCAGTGCCTTAGAGCGTGAGGGCAGCTGGGCCCGGGCGGAGCGTCTGCCCTGCCTGCCTGCCCAGGTGTAGAGGGAAGGGCACGCGCTGTCTGACCCTCCACGGGCCAGCTTCAGCGCCAGGACGGCTGCTCAGTCAGCCTGGCCCTCGGCATCCACTCAGTTCCGAGCGATTCCAGTCCACTGTGCTGCTTGTAGCCTCGCGCCTTCATCCGCAGTGACTTAGTGCTCCACTCCCCCCCCCCCCCCCACTCGGAGGAGAACGCTGACGGACGACGGGGTCCTGGGGAGGCGTTGGTGTGACGGCCTCGGAGGCCTCCCCTCCAGTGACCTCTCTTCCTGCCCAGTGTGCACGAGCCGCAGCTGCAGCACCACGTGGCTCAGAAGAAGATTCCGTGTGTGGACGCCCAGGGGCAGCGCGTGAAGCCCGACAAGCCAAACGGAATAAAGATGGAAAAGTTCGTCTTCGACATCTTCCAGTTTGCAAAGTAGGTGTCACAGCCCGTAGGATGGACCGAGGGTCTCGGGACCTGCCTTCCTCTCCCAGGCAGGGCGCTGCCTCCGCACACTCGCCGCCAGTGGCGGGCGCTGTGACGGCGTCGGAGCCCCAGGCCACGAGTGTCGAGTTGCCGGGAGGCTCGTCTCACATCAGTGGTCGTCAGCAGGTGGCTCTCCTGCCCTCGCTCTGGCTGAGCGACTAGCAGGCCCGCCAGAGTCGGCCCTGGGTTCAGGCGTCTCCCTGCCCGAGAGCCAGGGTCACAGCGCGTGTTCTCAGTTCCCGTAGCTCCAGGAAACCGCAGAGCTGACCGGTATGAAAACGCAGACGACCGATCAGCTAAGAATCATCTCACCAAATACATTCCTAAATCGTCCTTTTTCTCCCCCAGAACAGACACTAATGGGATCTTTTTGCACCAAGATTTCTAGTCTTTGTGACTAGTTACTTCTTGGAGTCTTCGTCTGGGCTGGGTGGAGGCCCGCGGGGGGAGCGGAGGCCGGCGGTGGGGGCCATGCCGGGAGCAGCTTTATTTGTAGTCAGGCGTCTCCGTTTGCTTCCACGGCAGGAAGTTTGTGGTGTATGAGGTGCTGCGGGAAGACGAGTTCTCCCCTCTGAAGAACGCAGACAGTCAGAATGGCAAGGACAACCCCACCACGGCCCGGCACGCACTCATGTCCCTGCACCACTGCTGGGTGCTCAACGCCGGGGGCCACTTCATCGACGAGAACGGCTGCCGCCTGCCCGCCATTCCCCGGTGAGCGTGTGCCCCCGGCCCTCGCTCCTGGCCGCCTCCTCTCTCTCGGTTGTTACTGCATCTTTAACCAAGCAGAGCGTCCCTGCCTGGTGTGGGGGATGCCTGCTCCCCTCGGATCTGCGGAAGCCCTCGTGTTCACACACGTCTCCGACTGAGCAGTGGTTGGAAGGGGACCCCTCCGGTGCCTCTGGGTCTGGCTGTCAGCAGCAGCTGTACCGTAGGTCACTGCCCACACATCTGGGGGACCCCCAAAACTCCCGCCACCCCTACGAGACACAGGGCCCCTGTGGCAGCGTCAGGTCCTAAGAGAGGCGCCAGGAAGGGAAATGAATGCCACCGAGTCCCGAGTCCTCAACCTTGAGAAATGTTACGGGATTTTAGGTGGAGCAGGTGGTGGAGAAGACGAGATCTCGCCGTGGCCAGGGGGATCTCGCTGTACTCCACCACCTGGTACACCCCGTCCACGCGGCACACCACGCCCACCGGCTCTGTGGGGTTCCTCTTCACCACCTGCCCCACCTTAAGTCAGCAGAGCCAGCGCTGACCTCCCAGCGGCTGAAGGCAGGAGTGAGGGCTTGGTTCCCACAGCCAGGAGGCCGGAGGCCGCGCTGCTGGGCCGCCTGCTGTGTCGGGGACTCGCTGCTCCCTGGGCAGTTAATGATGAGCCTCCCGTCCAGTCTCGGTGGCATTCCAGTTGGAAACAAGGAGATTCTTAGAGCTCTTCAGCCGGATACAAAGGCCTTTTAGGCTAAACCTTATATTTTATGATAAAACCTTCACTGGCACCTGAAGTCCCTGCTAAGTCGTTTGGTTTCTGTGCTCACAAAGCATGTCCTGCCGTGTCAGTTGTGCCCTCGAGGGATGGAGTGCTGGCTGGGTGCGCAGAGGTGCTGAGCACGGGTCCGTGCTGGGCCTCCGGCGGCTGGTCTGGCTGTCACCGAAGGGGCCTGCTGAGCGTGTCCGGCCAGGGCGCCGGCATGGGCGTGTCAGCTGTCCTTGCTTCGTCTTGGCCATTGAGTTTGTTTTTCAACCCTCCATCTCCTTTGCTGAGTTTATCCCTTCCCATCCATCCTGCCTCCAGGCCAGCAGAGTTGGCAGTCCCCTCATTGTTGTTTGGTTTGCTCCCCCAGTAATGCTTCTTTATTCCCACATAGCACTGGTGCGCACGGACAGCCCGAGGCCGTCACAGCCGGGGTCGCGGACAAGTAACTATCCCGCCTGCCTGCAGCATGGTGTCGGGCTGCGCTTCTCCCGGAGCTAGTGTAGCGCTGCCGCGGGGGGCGGGGCTTCGGTGGGCGCTGCTTCCTTGGTGGCAGGCATCTGTCTGGACACTAACTCAGCGCAGTGCATGCTGGGCACGGGCAGCATGCGTACTAAGACCCCACAGGTGTCTGAGCCGCAGTGAGCGTCCGGGAGTGCAGGTAAGGTTGGCGCAGGGGCCCGGTGGGAGCACCACACAGCCACCACGTGGGCTGGGGTGTCTCCTGGACTGGAGTCATCCTGAGGCCCGAGGGGGCAGGAAACTGTTCTTGGGTTTGTTCTCATGCTAATAGCTCCCCATTCGGTCTCTCTGTGTTAGTATTAGTCACTGTCCTGCTCCTAAGAAAGTGTCTTGTTGTAAGAGCAGGTCATTTTTAGCTGGAGCACCCATGTCCTCTCCCCTCTGGGTGCTGCCAGCATCTGAAAAGCTATGGTCTGTGTAGCTAGAGAGCGTGGCAGATGCTGTCGCAACCCCGCAGGGCAGGCCTGGTCTGGAGGGAGGTTGTGGAGACCCGGGGACTGTGCCGGGCAGGGTCGGGGCGGGTTCCCAGCAGCAGCAGAGCTCGGTGGTCGCGTTGCCGCCTTGCCACCTGCCCTTCGTCTTGCCCGGCAGAGGCCGCCCGTGGCTGTTGGGTCTGGGACGTGGGCTGTGCCAAGGAAGGGGACTCCCAGAGCCGGCTCCTGTCCTCTAGGAGCCTGGAGTCTGTCATCCTTGCACCAGGCGGACTGGGTGCAGCGTCTGGAAGCAGCTGCCTTTATGATTTAAGAAATAGATTTTCGACCTTAAATTTCCTTCTCATTGAACCACACAGCTTTTAACCTGAAAAGTGAGCGATTCTTAATTATACAGCTGCAAACACCCTCCAGCGTCTCAGTGAAGATACAAAAGGTTTTAGAGTTCTCCCTGTTCAGATTCTTTTCGCTAGTACAGTGGTTCTCAACCTTCCTAATGCCGCGACCCTTTAATACAGTTCCTCATGTTGTGGTGACCCCCAATTTCATTGTTACAAATTGAACATCATTAAAGCATAGTGATTAATCACAAAAACAATATGTAATTATATATGTATTTTCCGATGGTCTTCGGCGACCCCTGTGAAAGGGTCGTTTGACCCCCAAAGGGGTCGAGACCCACAGGTTGAGAACTGCTGCTACTTTTCTCCCTGCTCCCTTTAGTTCTCTGGCGGGGACCTCTGTGGTGCAGAGGGAGGTCATGTTCAGGCAGCTGTGTATTCCTCGGGTTCAAAACTACCACCTGATCCTGGCCCCCAAGTCCCTCGGCCTCAGGGTCAGGGTCAGGTTCAGGTGGGACTTCATTTTCCCATTTGGCGTATGTGACCCTGAGCGGCCCAGGGGGTCTGTGCCAGATCTCTGGGGCTCTCGTGGTGGAACCTGACACAGTCTGCAGAGCCCTGCACCCCACCTTTAAAGCATCTTTCCTCCCGTCAGCCCGGGAGCCACCCCACTCAGGCCGCAGGTGCTGTCAGCGTGCAGCGGCCCCGGGGCTCGTGAGGAGAGCAGGCGTTTCCTGCAGGCCCGGAGGGTCCCAGTGCAAGTGGGTCTTCATCTTCCCCTGAGGATATGCTTGCTGACTTGAGAGAGGGGAGGGAGAAACACCCATGTGGGAGAGAAACGTCGGCTGGTTGCCTTCCTGACATACCCCGACCAGGGTTTGAACCCGCAGCCTAGGTATGCGCCTGGCAGTCTAGGTATGCGCCTGAGCAGGAATCCAGCCAGCTGAGCCACAGCGCGGGGCCTCCGCAGATGCTAATAAGCATCATTTTGTTCGAGTAAATGAAGGAGGGCAGGCACTGTGGAGAGCAGTCAGGGGAAGGTGGGCTTGAGCTAATGTAGAGGATGGGAGGTGGAGCTCGTCACAGGGGCCTGGTGGGAATGACCTGGAATAACCCCGAGTGGCCCGGTCAGAGGAGCGTGGCAGATGGTGGTCCTGGGAGCAGGACATGAGCACGAGCACCTTGAATCCAGCTGACGGTTCTGTTGGAGAATGACCGGGTGTGGCCCACGCAGGAGCTCGGCTCTGGGCTGGGCTGTAGTTTCAGGCCACGTGAGAGCACAGGGATGGAGAGAGGTCTCCAGGCGGCAGGAGGCCGGGCTTCTGTGCGCCTGGGGTCCTGTTGTAAACTCTTGACATGGCGAAAGCTCAGAGGTCTCATGGCTTTAGATATGTTTTAACACTTCATTGCTTTGTGCCAGGTGATGGAGACTCTCAGGCTGGCAGGTGCTGTCGGTGCTGAGCGTGGCCTGGAGGAGGCGCGTGGTGACGGGCCTGCTGTCGCAGCCTTGCGTGGCTACGGGCACTTGGAACACGGTCATTGTGATGCGAATTGAATTTTACAATTAAAATTGAGATTTACAGTTTCAAGGAGTTCAGGTTTGAGTGCCCCCTGTGGCGAGTGGCTGCCGTGCAGGCTGCACCGTTATTGTCTTTGTCAGACTCTGAGCCTAGCTCTCTGGTGTGGCGAGGAGTAAAGTGACTGTGAGGATCAAGCACCTGGGGACGTACCTGGACTGTGTCTGTTCAGTCTGCTGTCCCTTCCTTGTCAAATTAAAACTTGGACGTGAGATGTCCAGGAGGCGATGCGTGCACCGGCGGGCGAGGTGCGGCACGCCCCGGCTGTCTGCTGACCGTGACCGTGTCTGGGAGCCTAATCCTCAGGGCGCTTGGTGGTCGTCGGGGCTGCTAACAGCAGAACTCTGTCCTCACAAGCTTCTCAGAGGAAAGCCGCTCTGCCTTTCCCTCTGGCGGGCAACGTGGGGACAGTCTGTGACACGTGGTCTCTCCGCAGCTTGAAGGACGCCAGCGATGACCCGATCCAGTGCGAAGTCTCCCCCCTCACCTCCTACGCCGGAGAAGTGAGTAGCTTTGCTTTTCTGCTCGTTTTTAAAGTAGAGTCTGGTTCTGTTTCATGTTTAAGTGGAGCTGCCCTCACAGGACGGAGCATTGCGGGGACCCTTCCCTGAGAGCCGGTCCTGCAGAGCCGCCTTTGCTCTCGGCCCCTCCCCTGAGAGTCCATCCGGCTGTGCCGCGGAGCCCACGGGGCTGGTTCCCATGAAGAGACGCTTCCACATCAGTGCATGTCCCTTGGACATGGAGATAGAATGGGCTTTTCAAAAATATGTGACCGCCTTGTTTTGTAGATAAATCACATGGCTCTTTTTACTTTACTTATCTATACTAATAAAAGGGTAATATGCTAATTAGACTGGATCAACTGGCCATCTTCCGGACATCTGACTTCCTTCCGGACAAAGCCATGGTGGTGGGGGCCGAGGCAGAGGCAGTTGGCGGGGAGATCAGGACGGCAGTGGGTTAGGGGTGACCAGGTCTGCAGGGGGGGGGCTGTTGAGGGCACAATCAGGCCG
>NW_005871555.1:485516-501164 GCF_000147115.1 Myotis lucifugus | reverse complement strand
CTGTGGGTAGTGACCCCTTTGGGATCGAATGACCCTTTCCAGGGGTCATCGAAGACCATCAGAAAACACATATATAATTACATATTGTTTTTGTGATTAATCACTATGCTTTAATGATGTTCAATTTGTAACAATGAAATTGGGGGTCACCACCACATGAGGAACTGTATTAAAGGGTCGCGGCATTAGGAAGGTTGAGAACCACTGGTCTAATGTGTGACGTATTTTCCAGAGGCCCCGGCAGAGGCAGCCACCCCTCCCTCATGCTTAGCAAGTGACCCGCACTGGGGACCATTAAAGGAAGAATGAGTATCATCCTATTAACTTTAGAAATAACATTACAGTCAGAATAATTTTACTGTCGTGTGGTCTGTTTCATGCTGTTATAAGTAGGTCATTAAGCTCAGTTTAAAGTGTGTACCAAACAGTCAGAGAAAGATAAGTATCACTTGACCTCACCTTTATGTGGAATCAAATGAACCAGATAAACTGATGACCAGAATAAACACAGAGAGAAGCATGGACAGACTGGAATCTCAGAGGGAAGGGAGGAGAGGGTGGGTGGGAAGAGATCAGCCAAAGACCTGTGTGCATATGTATAACCCGTGGACACAGACAGTAGGGCGGGGTGGGTGGGGGGGCGAACAGGAGCGGCTGGAAGAGATCAATGGGGGGAAAAAGAAGACCTATGTAATACTTCCAACAATAAAGATTAAAAAGATAATAAAATAAAATGTAAAAAAACAACAGAAAATAAAAACAAACAAAAGACACCGTCAATTCTCCACTGTCAGCTGCAGAGGTTTAAAGGGATTTGATGCCAACAAATTGCCAGGCCACTCAGAGTCCCGCCCGGCTCCTTTTAGACAACCTGGAAGGATTTGAAGGTCAGCAAGTACCAGGTTCATTCAGAAATGGGTGAATGCCAGGCTGGTATTCTCGGGAGCCGGGAATGTTGGCAATTCAAAATAGAAAGAAAAAACCCTGGCTGCTTTATGTTCGATTTTAATCAGGGTCCTAATCCTCTGACCTTGTGCTAACTTTTTCTAAGTTTTGGGTTTTATTTTAAAGTTGCTCATGGCATAAGACAACTACAGGCATACCAGGCCACCAGGCCAAACTACAGGCATACCAGACCACCAGGCCACCGTGTAGAGAAGTATTGCAATAAGGAAAAAGTGTGCACCAAATCGGTTCTTACTGACTCACCCTCTGCTCTCAGCCCAGCTTCTGTGCTTCACACCCTAAAGCATGTCACAGCCCCGGCCGCCTCGCAGCCGCCGTCCGCCCCACTGTCGCCGTTTCCTAACCTGCTTCATCTCGCCCTCCTCTCAGGGACTGGAGAGCCTCGTGGCCCACAGGGAGTTCCACGCGCCTCTGATCATCGACGAGTACGGGGTCCACGAGCTGGTGAAGAACGGGCTGTGAGGCAGGCGCTGTCCTCGCACCGAGAGCAGCTTCTCCTGGTGACGGACCCGCGGGACCCGCAGGCCCTCAGGCTGCCTCCTGCTCCGAGAGCCCCTGCAGCTGCTGCACGGCCCCCGGAGCCGTGGACTGGGGTCAGGGCATTTCTGTGACTCTCAGCTCATTGAAGGTCTTATTTATATTTTTCAATTGTAGGATGTTCCCCAGCCCAGGGGACCATGCCGTCCGGGGCACATCCTGCCGCTTGTGTCAGGCAGGGTGCTCGGCTCGGTCCTGGGCTGGCCTGGCCCCTCATGGTGTACATAGAGGTAATGTGCATCGCTCACGTCGAAGGGTTTCTATGGTACTGAAGGTTGGTTTTACTTTATCAAAAAGTAAACTTTTTAAAGAAAATAATTAGACAGGGAAATAAACTTTTAATCTCTGTGGAGTGTCATTTGTACCTCGAGGAATTCATTCCGTTGGGAAAAGAGGGAACTGGGAAGGAACCTGAGATAATGCAGACGACAGGCTGCCGCTGGGGGAACTGGCAGGCACGGTGTCGCTACCCAGCGCCGGGCTCTGGTCCGTCCTCGCAGGGACTGGTCCGCAGGCGCATTGGCTGGTCTGGGGACACGTGCGGTGGCACAGTGAGGGGGGGGGGGGGCAGGGCTCAGTCCTGCCGAGGCCGGGGCCTCGTTCACCCCAGGGCTCCGCTTGCCCGAGCGCTCGCGGCACGTCTCCCGGGAGGTTCAGCACTGCCCTCCCAGCATTTTTGTCTTCTTTGTTTCCAGCTAGAAGATTTTTACAAAGGAGAATAATGTGGTTATTAAAACATGGACCATAGATCATTAGTGTCTAAAATAAGATTTGCATGAAAGTATTGAACTTCATAAATACATTTTACAAAGCATTTATTGACCAAACGCATAAAATTAGCATCTGGATAAATGAAAAATTCTGAAATCTGTCTCGGAAGCGATGGATACCTTTCCTCTTCCCTGCCCGGCTATGGCGGGGGAGTCCTGGGAGGGCCCTGGGTGTGGAAGCGGAAGTCTCAGGCCCGGTTCTGGCACGCGATGCTGGTACTGGTGTCTACGCTCATTTTCTGTGGAGAGGCCTAAACCATGTGTTGAGCCTATTTTCCGTTTTATCTCAGTAACAGCCCGACTTTGCTGCTTTCCATCCCATTTCTCAAAAAGATTTGTGAGGTTTGCGTTCTCCATCCGAGGGAGCTCCTGTCCCTGCCTGTCTGCCGGGTTCCCCCACTGCCCCTCCCGCGCTGGGTCGCACCGCGATGGCCGGCCGGGACGGGTTTGATCGCGAGGACTGTGGTGGGTCTGGGTGCGAGGTGCTAGCGGTCTCTTCCTTCACAAGCCCTAGTCGGGAAATACAGAGCCGGGGAGATGCTCATGAAAATAGGAGTTAGCGGCCTTGGCAACTGAGTGGGATTAAAACCCAAGTGTCTCGACTCCAGGCCCTGCTTTCATGAGGCTGTGCTGCCCTGCCCGCCTTCGCACCCAGAGCCTCCGCACCCAGAGCCTCCGCACCCAGAGCACCCAGAGCGCTCTGGGCGGCGCCCTGCGCCAGCCGCAGCTGCGAAAGAGTAAAGGCACGAGGCAGCGCGGCCCTCCTGCAGCTGCCCGAGGAGGAGGATGGAGAAGCTGGGAGAGCAGGCCACGTGACAGGCCGTGTGCTCAGAGGTGGGCCAGCCTGCAGCCTCCAGGAGGAAGCGGCACTGGCACCACGAGAGACCAGGGGTCACAACGAGATGCTGCCGCCAGGGCCATGCCCTGGGTGGTGTGAAATAAGGGGAACTGTGACCGCGACGCAGCCTCTGCCCACTTACTCTAATGTACAGGATGGAGCATGTGTGCGCGTGCACATGTGTGTCTCTCTGTTGGGTATGCATGTGTGTATTTGTATCTGCATGTGTGCATAAGTTTGTATCTGTATGTGTCTGTGTGTGCATCTGAGTGTGCGTGTGGTTGCAGGGACTAGCAAAGCAGTCCTGGGAATAGCTAAATCAACGTTTGAGCCCAGAGCTGGGCTGTGTTTAGATGAGTGGCTGTGTCAGTGGGAACGTCTTTCTCACCCCCCCCCCCGCCTTCCTACAGTCTCTGCACACGTGTCCACTGCTCGGAAGGCACACGGAGGCCCATGCGCTTGGCAGTTCCGTTCATTGTGCTGTGGGTCGTGGGGCAGGGACCTCGGTCACGTGCTTCTGGGGAGTGAGAAGAAAACCCTCTGTACGGTGTGTGCCCTGGGGTACAGGTGGGAGTTGGAAACGCCACCCACAGGCAGTTGTCAGACTGCTTTGCTCACGGACCTTGTCTCAGTCAGAGGTGAGACGTCCTAGTGGCAACCACACCGAAGGCCCAGCGTGTTCTTGCAATCGGCGTGTTAGAAAGGGCGGCGTCTGCCTCCCGTGGGCCCGGCCTCCGCACTTCACCGACCTTCCGCAGTGCCGTTCCGGCTGGCTGCTGGAGGCTCCGGGCGTGGCGGCCGTGGCCCCTTGCGTGTCCTCGGCAGCCCTGGCCTGTCGGGGCTGCAGGGAGCAAGCCTTGCGGGGAACAGGAGGTCGCGCTGGAGCCTGGGCGCAGGTGCGCGGCTGATCCTTCACGCACTTCTGAATGCGGACAGGCTGGTTGTGAGCCAGCTGCTCCCGGCCTGTCTCACCGCTCAGCCTGGGTGGCCTGTGCCGCCTTCCTGGGAGGTTGTGTCTGTGCAGTCGGGGCAGCAGTTGCCAATGCGCAGGCACTGCAAGCTCCACCCGAGGCTCCAGAATGCTGCCGTCTGTGCGTACCCAGGGCCCGCGTCCACTCCAGGCCAACACTTGCATCTCCCCCTCCCCCAGCTCGGCAGGCACAGACTCTGCTGTCAACACTCGCATCCCAGAAGGACAAACAGGTCACGTGGTCTGAGCATTTTGCATAGGAGGCAACCAAGGACCAAAGAGAAGTGACCTGTGGCTAGTGACAAAGCGCAGACTGGAGTCAGGCAGCCAGACTCGGAGCTGAGGGCTTCAGTTCACTGAGCGTAATTAAAGGTCAGTGTGGATCCAAAGGTAGGAACTGTGGGAGGAGATGAGGAAGGGGAGAGTAGGATGGGCCCAGATCCAAATCCCAGAAGGAGTACGAACAGTATGGACTGTAGAAATTAGTAAAGTGTTATTTTATACTAGTGCCCCGGTGAACGGATTCGTGCACATTGAAAGGAACTTAATTAGAAGGTGGCTGGCGGGGCTGGGCGAGACGGGCTGGACACACCCTGGAGCCAACCTCCTGCGGTCCCTCCCCAGCCGGCTGCACCTGGGGCGGCACCATGGCTCGAAGGGTGTCTGCAAAGTAAGTAGGGTCCCTCTGGCAGATGGGGTCCCTCGGCCTGGCCTGCAGGGATCAGGACATAACAGGCTTTCTGACATCCTCGAAGGGGTCCCGGAGTGTGAGAGGGCACTCTGCAAAGCTGCTGTCGTACCGGGTGTGGGACGCAAACGCAGGTGTGCAGTAAACCAGATTCTGGGCCGACAGTGCCCCACAACAACATAACCCACGGCTGAAGGTGGAATCGGGCTCCCTCTCTGGTTTCAGGGTGCGTCACCTGAGAACTGCCACTGCCAAGTCACTGCAGATCGGCAGCTCCTGCATTGAGTGTCTGTCCCCTGGTGGTCAGTGTATGTCAGTGATGGCGAACCTCTTGAGCTCGGCGTGTCAGCATTTTGAAAAACCCTAACTTAATTCTGGTGCCGTGTCACATATAGAAATTTTTTGATATTTGCAACCATAGTAAAACAAAGATTTATATTTTTGATATTTATTTTATATATTTAAATGCCATTTAACAAAGAAAATCAGCCAAAAAAATGAGTTCACGTGTCACCTCTGACACGCGTGTCATAGGTTTGCCATCACTGGTGTATGTCATAGTGACCAGTCGGATGGGTGGAGGGACACTTAGCATATTAGCCTTTTATATATATAGACTAGTGGCCTGGTGCACAAAATTCGTGTACATTACCAGGGGATTAATTAGAGGAAATATTTTAATATTGCTATTTGCCCTTTATGATAGAAATGTCAGAGATGAAAGAAAATTAGTCAAATGTATATGAAAATCTCCCTCCTGTCAGAGTCTGGGTGCGCCGCAGGACCCAGAGTCAAGTCCCCGCCCACCCATGCACACCTTGAAATTGCATGAGATCCAGACCCAGCTGGCCCCACCGTCAAGCCCCGCAGGGCAAGGGGTGCTGCCTCAGGTCCCCCATCAAGCCCCACCGGGCGGGGGGCACGGCCTCAGGTCCCCCGGCCCTGGTTCGAGGGCGTGAGGGCGCGAGGGCATAGCGACCATTTGCATATTGGCTCTTTATTATATAGGATGCTCTCTCCAGACCTCCCTGCAACAAAAGTCCTTTGGTTTGTTTGGACCCAGAATGTCAGAACATGGCTACGCTGTTACAGAGTGCAGGAGAGGAGACCCAGAGGCCCTTCTCTGCTGTGATTAAAAAAATGCCTGGGTACATTTTTCTTGCTTTTACACTCTCAGAAGATTTATATAGGAGAATTCTTTTTAACTCATGGAGCAGAGCTTACCTAGTATTTACAAATCAACCCTTGACCCAAAGCATAATGAAAATATCAATTTTCAGTTGGCAGGCCGAAAAAACGTTCTATTTTAGACAGCCTTATTTTTTCCAAGTGTGCAACTGAGATGATGATAGTTTCACATTTCTATAATCGATTTCTTTTTTACAGAGCGCCTGTTTAGAGCCTCAAACTCAGAACACCAATTTTATTTTCATTGGATTCTTTTCTCTGAAAACTACAAATTACATTTATGTTATTTCCCAAACCCGCTTCCTTTCTTTTCTCCATCCCTGGGTTCTCAAATGATTGCTCCATGTGGAGACCCGACAGTAGCTGGTGCTGTGGTGCTGGTTGAAGTTCATATGTTTAACCAGCTGTTTAACCCGGAACACAGTCCAACCTGGTGGTAACCAGACCTCAGATGTATCTGCAAATACAGATCTCTCCCAGTGAGGTCTCCTCATCTGCCTTTCCATAGACCAGGAGTCTCTCGGGGCAAGCAGGACACACCACAATGACATCATCTACAACATCTGAGAGTGAAAAATTGGAAGTTGTACCAATAGCCTGTTTTTGTCATTCCACAAAACGTTTTTGTGTGTGTGTGGTTGTCTTTTCTACTTTTTCCATTTTCTTTGAGACATTATTTTCAAATGTACATTTTAGGGATATGATTATGTAATATTGTGTTTCAGATTTGGAGGCTTTGTGGGTTGTTTCTAGAGACCCTGTCTTTTCAGCTAACTTCAAAATAGAAACTGAAATGCTGGAGAATCGAGATTAGAGCTGGGAGGCCAGGCCGATGCAGTTGGCCCTCAGCACCCGTCGCCCCTGCACTCTCTGGGTGTCTTTTGTTAGTTGCTTCTTATTTCCATCAGCATCTTCTGTGAGGGGTCAGGGGTCAGGGCGCCTGGGCTCTCACCTGCCTTGTGATGAACCAGAGCGACCAGGGCCGAGTCATGACTCCTTCCGGCCCCAGTCTCCTCACCTGCAGAGTGGAGTGGTGTGTGTGTGCGTGTGCGTGTACGTGCGTGCTTGTGAAGGACTTGGCTCAATGAGCTGCACGTGTACTTCTCTGTGACCCCGATAAATATTTCTGGTTGTGCGTCTGAGCCTCACTCATCTGTCTTTCAATGTTTCCTGATGTCCTTTCCTGATGTCCGCTTCCTATGTATTTCCTTTATGTGTGTTTCCTGCCTTGTGTTGGGGCTCGTTCACATGGGTCCAGTGGTTGCTAGAGGCAGATACTGTTGTAACTGCTTTACACTTATTAGCTCATTGATTCTTCACAACAACCCTCCGAGCTACGTATCAGGACGTGGGGCTGTCTTCTCACGCTTTGCCTTTCACCATAAAATTGTATAAACGTTTTTCTCATCACGGCTCTTCCTTTCCTCCAGGTGATCATTCCCGGCGCCTGGCGAGCTGGCCTTGCGCTCCTCTAGGGTGTGAGCGCCTCGCTCAGGATCTCTCCGCCTCAGGGCCACCTTCCCGCCTTGCTCCCCAGCTACTCACATGCCTTCCCCTCCCCCACTGCAGGCACAGCTGCCGCTCCTCCAGAGAGGGGGCCTGTCGCCCAGCCTTTCCTCTAGAGTGTGGGAGGCACTTTCTAGCCAGGACATCTTTGGTGGCTTCGTTCTGTCTGCCTGGGATTCCAAATTGTATTTGTTCCCCAAGACCCTGAAAAATGCTATTTTTTTCATGGAGCTCACCATCCATCTAACAAGAATCTTACAACCTAGACCTCATTCTGGGCATTTATTTTCTACCACATATTACAGTTCCGCTCCCATGGATTGAATAAGACGAGAGGTTGGAGCTGTTGGGGGAGACCTCCTCTGGCTGTTCAGCAAGGACAGGGGGGAGGGAGGGCAGAGGGGAGGGAGGACAGGGAGGGAGGACAGGGGGAGGGAGGACAGGGGGAGGGAGGACAGGGGGAGGGAGGGACAGGGGGAGGGGAGGACATGGGGAGGGAGGACATGGGGAGGGAGGGCTGCTCGTTACGGTGTGACACGGACGCGAAGCTGTGCCTCCAGCAGCGAGTCCTGCAAAGGCCAGAGACGCCGGGCCTCCAGGGGTCCCTCCCGCTCTTCCTCTGGGAAGGGGGGGCAGAGGTGCTCGGGCTTATTGTCATCATTTAGGGACACACCTGTGACAGTTCCCGAGCGGGAGCACGGAGCCCTGAGAGGGACTAGGATACGCGATGAGCTCGGGTTCGGGTCGGAGGGAAGGAAGTGGTGGGTGGGGGCCTGGAATGAGCAGAAAGAACACGTAGGGAAGTTCATTCCAGAATCATAACTTCTTTTCAAAGAAGAAGAAGAATGCTTACAAAGGTCATCTGTAATGGCAGCCTGACGGGCGCGGATGGCTGATGCTGACCAAGGCCGGGCTCGCTGCAGGAGACCGACACGCACACCCAGTGACGCCTCCCCAGGGAGAGGCGGCCAACAGCCGTCTGAGAGCCCAGGAAGCTGCGGCACAGAAGGCGGGTCCTGGGCGAGTCCGATCGGGCAGGGAGAACCTGGGGAGTGACAACTATAACGCGAGGTGGTGGTGGTACAATAAATGAAAACAGTTAAATGCTCTCAATAAATATAGAGAGTCGGAGTTTGCCACACAATACAGAATATGTTGTTCATGGGAATGAACCTAAACCAGAAAAATAAACCAGAAAAAAATACACTTCAAAGATTTAGAAAAAGGAGAATAACGTTTAAGCCCAAAATTAGCAGAAGGAAGGAGATAAAAATCAGAACAGAAATTAAGAAGAGAAAAACAATAAAAAGTTCAATAAAACTAAGAGTTGGTTTCTTGAAAAGATAAGCAAAATTGACAAACATTTAGCTAAACTAAGAAAAGACGCAAATAAAACTGTAAACGGGCCCTGGCTGGTTTGGCTCAGTGGATGGAGTGTCGGCCTGCGGACTGAGGGGTCCCGGGTTCGATTCCGGCCAGGGGCACGTGCCTGGGTTGTGGGCTCGATCCCCAGTGGGGGGCGTGCGGGAGGCGGCCGATCGGTGATTCTCTTTCATTATTGATGTTTCTGTCTCTCTCTCCCTCTCCCTTTCTCTCTAAAATCAATAAAATACATATTTAAAAAACCAAACCAAAACAAAAACAACTGTAAACGGAAGAGGAGACATTGTAACCAGTAACCCCAGAGACCCGCACAGTGAGAGGCTGCGGCCCAGGCCGACGGGCGCTCCAGCCCACCTGGCCCCGCCAGCCCTCACGCCGGAGGCTTTCCCTGGCCTTGGTTCCCTGTTTATTTTGGCCTAAAATCTCTTAAAGGTTTAAAGTAAAAGCACTTTGTGCGATGGCACGGTGTTTTGGAAAGAGCGATGGGAGGGGGCTCGAGAGGTGGGTTCCAGCTGTGCTTCGCCTCCGGTACTGAGACCCGGACAGGTGGCCCCCTGGGGACTCGCCGTGCGAGTGCGGCGGCTCCGGGGCCTCCGGGTCCCAGGCTCCTGCGCTCAGGTGGGAGCAGCTGCCCTTGCTCTGTCCTCCGGTCCCAGCACCGAAGCTGGCCTGGCTGGTGGTGAGGACCGGCCTGCGCCTCCCAGGAGCGCGAATTGCACAGACTCAGCCTGGCCTTGTCCTGGAGGCTGAGTGCCGCTGGCCATCCCGGCTGCGGCTGTAGCGGGGAAGGACCTGGGCGTAGAAATCCCCTCCTGCTTTGGCGTGTTGTGTTGGAGCCCGAGAGCTGTGTTTGCGGGGCAGCACGGTCCGTGCAGAGAGCCCAGAGGTGGCCAGGAAGCAAGCCCTGTCTCTGAGCCATCGGCCTGTCGCCCTCCCGCAGGCCCGGGTGTCTGCACCTCCCGCTGGGTCCAGGGACAGCGGCCTGCCTCTGAGGAGCGTTAGGGCTCTCCTTGGCCCCCCACTGGAGGCCTCCTTGCTCCCGTTCCTCTTACGAAGTGTCTCCTGCTCCGGGCGCTCTGAGGGACGGCCCCTCCATGGTCCCTGCCCACTCCTGGCGCCCCCAGCCTTGCTGGTCTCGGGCTGAGCCATCCCAGGGCCTGCCCAGCCGGAGTGGAGGAGACGCAAGGCCTGGGAGCCTGGAGGAAGCAGTCTCTGAGGTGCCTTAGGTCCTGTGACTCCTGCTGCCACTCCCCCCCCCCACCGTCTCCGGACCTGAGCCCTGGGGCCCTGCACCCCGGAACCGGCAGCCTGAGTGTGGGGCATCTGGGCTCGGCGGGGTCGAGGCCACCAGCCTGGGTGGATGGAGAGGAAGGCAATTTGTCATTTAGGAGCCGCGGGAGGCTCCTAGCTGCGGCCCCTCCCCTTCCGCGTGACCTCTGGCCATGGCCACAGACAGAGAAACAGGGAGGGCTTCCCAACAGCTTAGGAAGTGCTTGTCAGCGCCGCGTTTCCATCCAGCGTCTGAGTGCAGGCTGCAGTGGCCCGAGGCGCGGCCCCCTGGGAGTTGAGTGGGAAAATAGGGATCCTGGAGCCTCCAGTGTTTGTGTGGGGGAGCGTGGGAGGACGGGATGGAGTCAGATCTCCCGGGGTGTGGGGGGGGCGCTCTGTGCTCAGCTCCATGTGTGGGACCCCAGGTCCTGGGAGCTCCGGCGGAGAGATCCCACCCGTGCGCTGTGCCCAGAGCTCCGGCCCAGGAGGGACACGGAGCGGGCACCGGCGGGGACCAGTGCGGTGGAGGGGGGACAGGGCGGGAGAGAGCTGTGTCTTTAAGACTGTGCGGTGGTTATACATACTTTTCTCTCCTGTGAATGGGTTTTGCTGTAAATTACAACTCTGCCGTGGTCCCTTGGGTCAAAAGAACTGGTCTCCAAACAGAAACAGCTCCGATTGGTGCCCTGCGCTTCCCTCCCAGCCCCTTCCTAATTGAAACCAAATGTGCGGCGTGCTGGATGCTGGGAGCCTGGCGCCGGCCCAGGAATCCTCAGAATGTGAGGTTTCTCGCAAAGGCATCTTGCATCAGCCCCGTGGATGCGCGCTGCCGCGGCCGCCGGCTGAGCGGGCGGCCTTCACACCCCGCTCTGCTCTCCCTGCGGCCGGACCGGGATCACAGCTCCGTCCTTGGCTTCTGCCCGCAGTGCGCACTCCTGGATGAGCGTAAGTTCCGCGTGTTTTTTTCTTTTCTTCGTTTTCTTTCTTTTCCGCAAACGAAAGCTCTGACTGTGCTTCTGGAGCCTCCGGAAGAGTTTACAGAGGAGGCCGGAGGCGTTTCTTCAGGTGGGGCCGGGGGGCAGCGGGGCGGCTCCCGGCATCCGGGCCTCCCTGCTCCCGGCGCTGGGCTCTGGTTCCAGGGAAGATCGGCAGAGCTGTGCCGAGGGCCAGGCAGCCACAGGCCAGGCAGCCGCGGCCGGGTGGAGGCAGGCCTGGACGCGGAGCCCGGCGGGCGGAGGCGCTGGGCGGGAGCGGGGCTGGCACTGGCCTTTGAGGCCCCAGTTTGAGAGAGGACGTTCCCTGGTGCTTTGTTTTGGGGGCACCTCGGGCAGAGGGGTGCCTCGCTCTGAGGTTCTGTGCGCGGGGCCTGCGTGGACGCGATGGGAAAGCCCGCTGCCGTCCTGGTCCCCTCGCTGGCCGGGCGGCGCTCCCTTTGTCCCGGGACTTGGGGCTGTTTGCCTTGTTGGCTGTGGGACCTCTGAGTCGTGGCCGAGGCTCAAGAGTCCCATCGACAGGAAGGAGCCTGTCCAAGGGCGGACGCCGCCAGCCATTTCAGGCGGGAAGCCCTGCCGGGCGGCGGGGCCTCAGCACCATTTTGCTGTCTGCCTGGCCGCAGCGCCCTCCCAGGAGGATGCCCTCCCAGGAAGTCGGGGCCTGAAAGGCACTGGTGTCACCTGGCCTCGCCGAGGCTGGGGTGAGCTGGCCTGCATGGGGCCTCCGCTCCCCGTCCCTCTGGCCCAGCTTCACGGAGCCATTGCAGGCAGCACGGTCGGACCCCGTCAGTGAGCAGGGTGCTGAGGGCGTGGTGGGGCATGGTGTCTGTGGGTGCCCTGGGCTGTGTGTGGATACAAGACAGCGACCCCCAAGTGCTCAGCACCCCAGGCTCCGCTCAGAGCTCCGCGTGTCACGGCTCCACCTCCTGCAGGGGGCGGCCCAGGAGGGTGAAGGGGGAGCCGTGGGCCAGGTGCTTAAACGCAGCTAGTAAGTCTGACAGCCGTGCTGCCCTTGCTGTCTGCATTTTCTAGCGGAGAGGGCCCAGCACAGCAGGTGTACAAATGATGCGATGTTGTCTGCCTTGGACATGCTCACTCACCATCGTCTGTCCCCATAGAAGAGCTCATCTCTCGGGATGAGGACTCAGACCTGTGCCCGAGTCCCCCAGCAGTGCGCCCGCCGCGCGGCTCTGAGAAGGCGCTGGGCGGCCTGGCGGCGGCTCATTCTGAGGCTCCGTGAGCTCCTCCGTCCTGCAGAGCCCGGGAGAGTCGTCGGCTCGGTGGGTGCCCCGGCCGGCACCCCTCCGACCCCTGGTCTGTGAGGGTGGCAGCCGCGCCTCGTGGTGCTGCTGCTCTGAGAGGTCCTGGACGTGGCCGTGCCTGCAGGCTCTGCAGGGCCTGCACCCCCAGTTCAGTGGGTGGTCATGTGAGCAGCCTCGGCCAGGAGGGGTGTGCCGGCCGGAGGGGGTGCGCTTGGGCGTGTGACTGACAGGGTGGCCTGTCTCCGTGGCCACCTCCTTGATGGAAGCCGTCCCTGCTCACGGTCAGTGTCCCCAGGTTTCTATCTGAGCCTGTAGCTGGCGTGGCCAGGACCCCTCCCCCAGCTGTGGCCGCGTCCCTGCGGGATCTGCGTCCCGGACGAGGATCAGCCCTGGTTGCTCCTCTGCGTTTTCCTGACGCAGCGTCCGCCGTGTTGCTCTGCGCAGAGGGGTCTGAGGCGCCGGCACCTCCAGTGTCTTTTGGGGAATTGTTGATATTTGGTTCCAAAAAGTATCGGAACAGCCGCGACGGGAAAGCGGGAGCCTCGCTGCCTGCCCCCCGCACGCTCAGTGCAGCTCCCTGTGGTGGATGCACGGCGCTGGGTGGGCAGGTGACAATGTGGGCGTCCAGACCACACCGTTTCCTCGTCAGACCCCGGCACCCCCTGCCCTGCCACCACCCACTCTTCCCAAGGCAGGGGCACCCCCTGGCCTCTCCCAGGCCCCGGAAGTGGATGAGAGTGGGGGCCCCTGAGTGTGTGCTCACCCCTGACTACCCAGGCACCCCTTCTCAGGAGTCAGCTCCTCAGGGTGGTCGGCCGCTGGGCACTGTGAGCACAAGCAGCCGTACCAGGTCTGCCCTCCACCAGGGCCCCGCACACTCCCCTCCGGCACGGGCACCTCCCCCCCGCACGTGGGCACCTCCTTCACTGCCCATCTCTGCCCGCTGGGCCTCCACCTTCGCTGGCATCACAGGCCCTGGAGCTCTGTAAACAGGCAGATCCAGGCGCCACCCCAGACGGCCAAGAAGGACGCGTGTGCCTGGTGACCAGGGCACTGGACCGAGCCGCCTCCCTCGGTGACCTGGTGGGTGTCCTGCCTGCATGTGGGGGCCTGGAGGACCACGCGGGGTTTTGTCTTCATCTCAAGGATGGACTCAGAGTGGAGAACGTGGTCTTGGGAAGGACGCGCCTCTGGCCAGACCCTCGCGGCCCGGGGCCTGCGTGCAGGAAGCACAGGCCCGTCCGTCAGGGGACATTCCGGGGCGGTGGGCCAGTCTCCCTTCCTGTCCTAAACGAAGTGGCCAGAACTAGACAGGTTTGCATGCCTGTGGCCAGAAGGGAGCTGCGTGGACGTGGCGTTTTCTGCTTCACTCCGTCCGAGGTTAACGGGACTCACTCCTGTTCGGCCGCAGGTTTCAGAGTATTGACTAAGGGCCGCGTGCCAGCCCCGCTTCTCAGACCCCTGTTCCGCCCCGGGCTCCCCTTCTACGCTCTGCTCACCTGTGCCCGTCTCCATCCTCAGGCAGCCACGTTCTCCATGTTCAAGATCGCTCCTTGCTTGTCCCGGGTTCTCTTCTGGGTCACGTGCCCCGTCATGTGCGGCTGGGGGCTGCCCATCGCGCTGAGCTCTCACCATAACTCGGCTATGGAAGTGGTCCCCTTCCTCTGAGACGAAGGACAACGTTCTAGTTATGTTTCCAGAGTGAGCTCAGTCTACGCCTGCCCCCCGGTCTCCCCTGAGCCCTCGGTGTGTGGCTCCCTCTCACACCTGCAGGGGCCGCGCTCCCTCGTGGAGCAGGGGACCCAGTGTCCCCGAGACCTTTTCGGGGAATCCACAGGTCACCGCTGTCTTCATAACAGCACTAGATGCTCTGCCTCTCTCTCTCTCTCTCTCTCTCTCTCTCTCTCTCTCTCTCTCTCCTGCCACGAGGTGACGTGACATTCACTCTCGCAGCAAATTGAATCCAGAAGCAGCAGAGACTCCTGTGTCCCAGTGCCACCCTTCTCACTAAATACTTCTGAAAAGACGTATTTTTAGAAAAAGTCATTATTTATGTTACCATGCAATTGTCATTTCACTGATTCGTAAATGACGAGCTCACAGTCCTCGTGTCTTCTGAGTTGATGGACGTCATGAGCAGAGCCTCTGGACAGCCTGTGGGCCCAGGTGGGTGTGGGGTCAGGAGGGGAAGAAAAGGGGACTGAAGCTGAGCCGTCCACTTACTCTCCACACGTCTCGGGCCCAGGGCCCCACCCCAATTAGAGGTCAGTTCTGGGGGTCCCGGCTCAGGGGGCGGCCCGGCCGCACATGGCGCGGGATGCGGGACCTTTCCTGTCCCTTCGGGACCTGCCCGGACCTCTGGTTCCTGCATCCACCTGGGTTTCTGCTGACATGGCCGTGTTATTTGTTTAAAGTTGCATCTTACACAATAGCTGCAGGTGGTTTAGGGGGAAATACTGAACAGAACTACTACCAGCAGCATGACAGCCAGAGCCGGTGAGAGGTTCAGAGGCCTCAGTACTAGGAAGCCTGGTCCCGGGCGGCTCCTGCAGATGGATACACCCCTCCACCTCCCTGTCTCCGTGTCGGCGGCAGGTCAGCAGGTCGGTCTGGGTCTGGGATTGTCAGTCAGCAGGCCCCGCGTGCAGTGCTGGGACTGTCAGTCAGCAGGCCCCGCGTGCAGTGCTGGGACTGTCAGTCAGCAGGCCCCGCGTGCAGTGCTGGGACTGTCAGTCAGCTGGCCTCGCGTGCAGTGCTGGGACTGTCAGTCAGCAGGCCCCGTGTGCAGTGCTGGGAGTCAGCAGGCCCCGTGTGCAGTGCAGGGACTGTCAGTCAGCTGGCCCCGCGTGCAGTGCAGGGACTGTCAGTCAGCTGGCCCCGCGTGCAGTGCAGGGACTGTCAGTCAGCTGGCCCCGCGTGCAGTGCAGGGACTGTCAGTCAGCTGGCCCCGCGTGCAGTGCAGGGACTGTCAGTCAGCTGGCCCCTCCTGCAGTGCTGGGAGTCAGCAGGTCCCGCATGCAGTGCTGGGATTCAGCTGGCTCCATATGCAGTGCTGGACTGTCAGTCAGCAGGCCCCGCCTGCAGTGCTGGGACTGTCAGTCAGCAGGCCCCGCCTGCAGTGCAGGGACTGTCAGTCAGCAGGCCCCGCCTGCAGTGCTGGGACTGTCAGTCAGCAGGCCCGCTGCAGTGCTGGGACTGTCAGTCAGCAGGCCCGTGTGCAGTGCTGGACTGTCAGTCAGCAGGCCCCGCGTGCAGTGCTGGAGTCAGCAGGCCCTGTGT
>NW_005871555.1:474521-484894 GCF_000147115.1 Myotis lucifugus | reverse complement strand
CTGAGGGAGGAGGTCTGTCCTTCGTGCCGGCAGAGAGGGGGGAAGCCCACCGTGGCACGTACGTGTCGGTTCCTCGCACTTTCTGTAGTTACCGAGCTAACTGTCAAGAAAGTGGCTGCTAGCGCTTGGGGGGAAGGCTGAGTCCCGGGGGGTTTCACCTAACTGGCAATGCTTGCATGGGTTTGCCTGTTCATTATCTACGGACCCCACCCGCATGTCTACTTACCCACCTTGAGAGAAAAGATATCTCACGTGCGCTTGTCCCCACACACTCCATGAAAGGAATTCTTTCCTTCTTTCCCCTCTCCCCCCCTTCCCTCTCTCCCTCCCCTCCCGTACGAAAAACAGGCTCTCGATAATGCATCGCTAATAGGACTTAACCCTGCCTCCATGGCATGCATTTCAGAATGAACAATTCGTAGCTACAGTTAACCACTAACCAGAAGTTATTGCAGCTTCTCTATTGCATGAGATCCTCAAACATTAATTATCTGAATCATTCTGCTGTACCTTTCAGAAACTATCATTGTGGTCTTTCCTTCCCCGGCCACTCCATCGTAAGTGACTATTTCCAGAAATTACTACTGCGCTGTCCAAGGCATGTGCTGTGTATAGAGTCAGCCGGGAGCCTGGTCGGCGCCTCCACGGCCCAGTGTCGGACCTGGAAGTGTCCCTGGGGTCCCCTGGGGTCTTCTGGTCACGGACCCAGGCTTAGTCCTCCCGAGAACGAGGAGAGTGCCACTCCGTGTCCTGCGTGTCATTAACAGCAGGTGTTAGCGTCTGGAACACCGGAGGGAAGTGGCTGAGACAGGCTGGGCCCAGGGCCGCTCCACGCCCTCGCCAGCTCTCCGAGCCTCAGGGCCTAGGGGACGGGTCCGGCTTCTGCGCCCTCGTCCTGTTTGGGCCGGGGGCTCTGGCTTGGGTCCCACAGCACCGAGTGCTCCTAATGGGTCCGCAGAGCAGTCCTGCCCGGGCCCCTCCGGACGTTAGCGCTTCCAGGGGACTCAGGCTGAGGCTCAGGTACCACCTCCCGCTGGTCCCCTCTGAGCCCCCTTCCCTCCAGGGTCCTGTCCCATCTCTCCCATTTCCTTCTGTGTCTCTGTGGACGGAAGGGGCCACATGCTGACCTGACAGCTCAGGGGAGGCCTGCATGGTGGTCTTGCAAACTCAGAGACCTGAAGTCACCACAAAGAATGGTCTGAAATTAAACTTTAAAGCAGTTACAGTGGGTAGTCACGTCCTAGGCCGCTATCTTCCCTGACAGGGTCAACCTTTACCTTAACTGATCCTGTCTTTTTGCATCTATGATAACATCCCTGTGAAATGTCTGGGTAACTTGTAACTTCCCTTTTCCTGGACCCCTTGGGGCACAACCCAATGTGCCTGGGCACCAGGACAGAGACCACAGATTCCTTCATTGTTATTGTTATCATGTTAATTGTTGACTGTTAACTATCCTGCACCCACAGAAGTATGTGTCTGTCATTTTACTTTTTATCCAATCCCAGGGGCTCCCCCCTCCCTGCCCCCCACTCCGCTTTGCTTTCTCCCGCCTCTCTAATCTATCACCAGTGGATTTCCTGTAACCCACCTACGTCCCTCCTTTGATTGCAAAGTATAAAAATAGATGAAAGACCACCATTCTCTGGAGCACTACCTCTGCTTCTCAGCAATTGTCGATAGTTTGGCTCAAATAAACTCACAAAAATTCTTTACAGGTTTGAATGTTTTTACATTAACATCTCTTTGTCTCTCCGCTCCACCTGTCACACTTTCTTCCCTTCATTGGAGGGTGGCTCCCGAGGGCGGTGCCGCTGAGCTGACTTCTCCGTGAAAGGAGGGGCTTCAGTTTCCCCGCAGGAGCCACCACTGCATCCGCGTCTGTGCCCCATGCCTCCCATCTCTCGGGTGGACTTCTGGTCCGGGGTTGGCCTGGTGGGAGGCCGCGCGGGGGCTGGGACTGAACAGCCTGACTGTCGGCTGTCTCAGAAGTCCCATACGCTGGGGGGAAATGAGACAGTGTGGCCGTCGCTGCACAGACCTCAGTCGGGGAGTTTGGATCTGTGCCTGGTGACCATGGAGGAGGCCAGGCCGGCCGAGCGCATCAGGAAGCGCTGGTAATATTTTTGTTGTAAAACTTGACTTTCCAAAGCCCTGGGCAAGTGCAGAAGCCTCTGCCTTCAGGAGGAAATACCAGACAGAGCCCTGGGGCAGTGACAGGACTGAGGACCCATAGGGCCCGAGGCTGGGCCAGCAGGGGCAGGTGGGGCGGGACAGAGGGAGGAGCCGCCCTCCCTGCCGGCAGGAGTGTCCTGAGGACGCCACATAAAGGTCACCTCATGTAAGCTGGTCTTTTCCCCACAGTTGAATTTTATGGAGAATTTTCTTTTCTTCAAAGAGGAAATATATTTGTAACTAAAGAAATATCATTGAAGCAGAAACTCCTTGCATTCAATAAAAACTAGTAATTCTATGTGAGCAATCTGACCCCAGACTGTAGATCAGCGCCCTTACCCCGTCCGTGCTGTTGGGAGGGTCTCACTGCTCTGGGTTTATTCAGAGGAAACACTTCCAACGGATGACACAGGTCACAGAGACGCAGCCTCAGGGGCGAAGCAGACGCCCGCCCGCCCGTGGGCTGAGGAAGGGAGCCGAGGGCCCGCCTTTAAAGCCACGGTTCGGAGAATTTTGGATGATACAGTTACTTCAGGTTTTATTCACGAAGTTGTATGAAGGTGGTCAATCAATTATGTGAAGACGTACAGGAAGGACCTCGGGTGAAGGCGGGCCAAGATGCTGACCAGGGGGACGTCTGGGGGACACGCGTTCTTCGTGCCGTGGGAAGTGTGTGACGAGCCTGCCTTCCTTTACCATCAGGAAGGAAAGGGAAACGTCAGGAAGGAGTGTGTGTTGTTTCCAGAGACAGCGCAGCCAGCCTGTCGCCTCCCTTCCCGGGACGCGGAGGCTCTTTGCTCTTGGAAGGTCTGTCCTGCTCCCAGCGGGTCATCACCACACGTCAGTGGGCTCCCGGGGACGAAAGCTGCTATTCGCACCTGCTCGTCACACGTGGATCTCAGGCACACATGGATCTCTCATGGGCACACATGGATCTCTCATGGGCACATGTGGATCTCCAGCACACGTGGATCTCTCTTGGCGACACATGGATCTCTCTCCGGCACACGTGGATCTCTCTCCGGCACACGTGGATCTCCCATGGGCACATGTGGATCTCCAGCACACGTGGATCTCTCTCCGGCACACGTGTATCTCAGGCACACGTGGATCTCTCTCCGGCACACGTGGATCTCGGGCACACATGGATTTCTCTTGGGCACACATGGATCTCAGTCACCTACATGGACTGGAGATCTAAACCCTTGGTTTTCTGTTAGCATCGTTCAGACTCAAACCCAATTGCGCTCTCTGGCTTCTCTGCCACACTCACTTTCTGCCAAGTCAGAGCCCCTCTCAGAAGCACTGGGCTTCACCTGGGGCCCAGCTCCCTGTTTCTGACCCTCTGCTCATGCCCAGGGGCAGCACATACCACCCAGCCCAGCAGGCTAGGGGCCCCTTTCCACATGACAGGTTGACGGTGCTGGGTGGGCACGTCTGGGTCTTGGATGGCACACCTGTGACCTGAGGGCGGGTGACAGCTGGTTGCCACGGCTCCCTGCAGCTCTGAAGCTGGTGGCCTTGTTCCGTCACTGTCCCAGATGCGCCATTCACCTGTCTGCACCTGCCGTGGGTGCCTGTCAAGCTCACGTTCCTTTTCTGCCACGATGTGTCCCCAGCGGTTCTAATTCGCAGCGAGTGATGGTCTGTTGGCCACTCGTACATACCGCCTCTTGTCAAAACCACGGCAAGGACCTATGGATAGTACTTGAATAAAAATTCAGCGCCGTGGGGAGATCAAGTCAACGTCAGGGAAGAAGGTGCGCCCTTCCATGGCACCGGCCTGGGACCCCGCAGGGGGAGGGGCATAGAGGCCGTCTACAGCATTTCTGGGAACCTCAGGAAGCCACACCCGGCCTGCAGCTCATTCTGTGAGTCTCAGGATTGTTCTTTTCCCCGACCGCAGCCTCCTCTCCTTCAAGTTCCTACAGGTGCCTCTTCCTCCTTTCTCGCCGCAAGCCCTGTGTCCACATTGGACACAAGAAGAGGTCAGCTGAGAAAGGTGAGGCTGTGCTGACATGCTGCAGGGCACGCAGGAGGGGGCGTGTCAGGAGGGGCGTGTCCCAGCGGGAGGGGGCGTGGTCCAGCGGGAGGGGCGTGTCCCAGCGGGAGGAGGGCCTCTTCTGACCAGCCTCACAGTGGGGCTGGAGCGTTCTCTTCCTTCTGTTTCTCATTAGCTGCAGAGGAGTCTGAGCTGCTTACAGGCAGGAATCTTGCTGGTTCATCTTTGCAGCTCTTTCTGGAACCTACTATGGTGCTAAACGCAGGGTGGACGTTGGTGCTGGGAAGGATGAGTGATGGAGGACAGGTGCGCCCGAGGGCAGTGTGAACTCGGATCTGTGGTTGTGGTCAGAGCCGATGACGGGTCATTCATTGCTCAACAAATCTTCGGGGGGACCCAGTTCACCCCAGCACTGCTAGATGGTGAGGGGTACCCTGGGTGCAGCAGAAGCCTCGTGGATTTGTAGGAATATGGCAGTCGAGACGGGCGGACCCGTCATGATTTAAGCGCCTAAGGAAATATGTAGGGAAATGCAGTGGAGTTGCTTTGGGGTTCATGTGACACATGCCAGGCACGGGATGGATCCCTTTATGTGTATTCCTTGGCTCACGCGTGCCCGGAGGCTCTGCGACACAAGGCTGTGTAGGCGCTCCGGGCTCCCCACCCGGGAGACGGACACACGTCTCCTGCAGGAGAAAAAACACTGCACAGAGTGGCCAATGCCCTGCCCTGGTCACCAGCAAGGGGGGCGGGGCTGAGAGCCCAGGAGAAGGGGGACGGCGCTGCTGGCTCGGAGAGGAGGGGTGAGCGCAGGGGACAGGTGGCCAGTAAGTGGCGGGGGGTGGGGGTGGGCGTGGTGACACACACAGGTGGGCCTGGCAGTGCGCAGAGAGCAGGGGAGGGACTGCGGCGGGCAGTGGGGGAGGCATGATAACTAGGGATTTGAACAAAAAGAATTGAGATGAGATGATCCGAGACAGGAGAGGGAGAGGAGAACGTAAGAAAGCACCGAGTTCTCCCACAGGAAACCCGAGCATTTCCACGGGCGGGTGTCATCCAGGGGCCGCGGGCCAGGCGAGGCGAGAGCTGGGCGAGGCAGGCTCGGCCAGGCCAGGCTGTGGAGGCAAAGGCGACAGCCGGGCAGAGGCGGGCAGAGTCCCCGAGGCTCCCGGTGGGTGTTGGCCACGTTTTCTTACCGCGTGTCACGGTCCTTCTGGCCTGTCCGCGAGGCTCGCCTCCAGCCCGTGTCCTCGCGTCAGACCCTCACCTGGGAGTTTGGTGTCCACGTCAGCCTCCTCACCGGGACTGGCTCCCAGGTTCCCATTCTGGTTGCTTCTGGTCGTGTTTGCAAAGCCACCCACAGACCAGTGCTGAACCCACATGCGCCGCAGGGTACATGCCATGGTGTCCTTCCCACGCCCCACACTGTAGGGATCTATGTTATCTGTGTGCATGTTATCGTACGTGTGTTATGACACACAGATTCCTGTACACTCTGCTTCTTAATTAATTGACTTCGTGTTTTGATGATGCTTCTAAGTGAAAAAGACTTAAATAGGCAAGTCCCTCCCTATCGTGTGACAGCAAAGATCGATTCCCAAGCTCTCCGGGAGCAGCCTGCCCCACACTGACCGCGAGTCCCTCGCCCGGTGGCTGCGCTGACCGGCCCCAGGGAGTCTGTCCCCCTGAGACGGAGCCTGTCAGAGACTCGGACACCCCTGAGCCGGGCTTGTCGCCGGACGCTTGTGCGGGAGTTCCGGGCGCAGAGTGCCGGGACCCCACTGGCTCCACGGCAGTGTCACCGTCACGCACGTCCTCTCGTTCAGCCTCTCACGCCCTGTCAGCTCTGTAATTAGCGATGGAGGCGTTCGTTGTGTGGATGCTACAATGAGCGCAAATGGACTTTCAAACTCTTTGCCCGGCCCCACCTCTCAGAGAAAAGCACCGCGTCCTTGCAAGCTTGGGGGGAGGGCCTCTCGGGGCGGCCGTGGGGCTGGCAGCGCTGCACGGAGCCCTGCTCAGGAGGAGGCGGCCGTCACGCCCGGACAGGCGGCCCCGCAGCGAGGTCCTCTCACCCTGCAGACCCGGCTCCGGCCTGGAGGAGAGCGGGCGCATCAGTGCCCAGGGACGCACGGGGAGAAGAACTACCGTCTGGCTTTTGGTTCCCTTGTGGCTTGTGAAAGGGTGAGGAGGTGAGGCAAGTCTAGATTCATGGAGTGTGTGCTTCGTGTTTGTGTATGGCCAGCTAATTGCCTGCTATCTTCTATCCGTCTATCTATCTATCATTCTATCACTATCATCTATCGATCGGTCTATCTATCATCTATCTACGCTGGTCCTATTCAGTTACATACCTGCCCCCACAGTGAATGATGAGTATTTAGGGTGCATATTCCAAGCATTAGGAGGTGAGGGGGGCCGCTCTTGGGGGTGCAGAGAAGCTACGTCCACGGTGGAGGGAGCATTGGTCCGCCTGCACAGCTTCTGACATGGGAGCTCCCTGCTGACTTGGGCGACAACTGTTCTGGAAAGTCTGAGGACTGGCTCCCAGGCGTCGGTGTGGTGTGCGTGGAGGGAGGCCGTTAAAGGCCCTTCGCTTTGGACGTGTGCCGAGTAGCTGGGAACGCGGAGCTGGGGTCAGTGACACGCGTGGACCGACATGTTTCTCCAGTGAGAGCCAGAGTGTGGTCTGCAGGGCAGGCGCCTCGGCCTTCCTCCACCTGCGTTGGCTCCGGGGCTGCCTGACCGTGCCAGGCCCGTGAGCGTGACCGTGTGACTGAGGCGGCAGCTGAGGCTCCAAGGCTGATGTCTCGCGCAGGGGACCGGGGTTCCGCGAGATGGGAACCGGCAGCACCTGCCCTGAAATTGGCGCTCGGAACCAAGGCTGCGTTGGCACCATAACACCTGCGCGTTCCTTGATTTCAATCTGTTCGTGGGAAAGCATTTATGCCCCATTTCTATCACAATTCGAGCTGTGTGTGGGGTCTGAGAATGGAGCCATCCGTCGGGAAGGCTCTGCCATGACTCGCACAGGAGGGCGTCCAGGGTGCGGCTGTCCTGGTTGAGCCACTGTGGCCCCAGGACACTGGCTGGAGAAGGCCCAGGAAAGCCGCGGCAGGGAGGTGACGAAGCATGCCCTTGGCCCTGCCCCGCCCGCTGTGGTGCCAGTGGGTGCCGGCAGGGGAACTGGCTTCTTTGCTCTCGTCAGTGGGTTGGCACCTGTGCCTTTGCTGTCCCTGGGGATGGAGTCCCAGCCCCGGGGTCTCCTCACAATGTCCTGCCGACACCTGCCCGCTCTGTTGTGACGGGTTCCTGACTCGGCCCGGGGAGGCAGTAGTTCTGTGTGTCTCAGCTGGTGTCAGCTGCCCTGGGGGTGGGCCCGTGGCTCCGGGGCCAGTGGCAAGGTGTCCCTGCTCAGACACGGCGAGGGACACGTCAGCCCGCATGGGCACGTAGCTGAATCGACAGCGCACGTGAATCCACGTGGATGTGCTGACGCTCTCTCCATTGAGCCAAACCAGCCAAGGCACCAGGCCGGCTGCGAGCTGCCGGTGGTCGGTGGGACTTCTGGAGTGGGTCCTGCACTCACTGCCACAGTCACTCCCAGATGGCAGGCCGTTCCGACGGCGCAGGCCCAGGGCACACAGTGTGGCGAGGGGGTCCCGGGAGACAGGATCAGCCCTGTGGCCGACATGCCCACCGGGGAGCTGGGGGCAGGAAAGACCTGGAGGATGGCGCTGGAGACAGGCCACCGCGGGCAGGCTGGGTTAGGGACGGGACATGGACGGCACAACTGTGTGCCGGGCCTGTGGGGACCGGAACCTCCGTCACCGAGTGGGGTCCATGAAAGGTGTCTGGTGTGGGTGGGGTGAGTGCTCGGAGCGGAGCCCCCTCCTGGGGAACCTGGGAGCCGGAGGCACAGAGAGGAAGCAGCCGCCACCTTCCCGCGGCCCCTCCTGGCCGGGCTCCGCGGGCCGCGGGCGTGTTGTTTGGCTGGGACTCCTTCCCTTTGGTTTCCTTCTCCGGGGCCCGTTTCAGGGGCTCAGGGCCAAGCAGAGACACTGGCCTGCATCCCGGCCTCCATGGCCACGCAGGGCGGGTTTGGAAAGACACTGATCGGGGCCATTTGCTGGGCACTCGCTGGGCGCCAGGGGAGTACGTACCTTCCCAGGCCCAGCCGGAGTAGCAGCTGGCAGCCCACCCTCCGGGTTGGGGCCCAAACCACCGCTTTCAGGCCCCCTCCCGCTCCCCCTCCCCCTCCTTCCCTCTCCCCCTTGTCCCCCCCACCCCTCCAGAGCCTGCAGCTGCCTGCCCTGCCTGCGTGTCCTGACTTCTGGACCGGAGGCCCTGATTAGCTGCCACCTCTCCATGCCCACTGGGCTGGTCCCCAGCAGCCCCTGTGCCCTCTCCTCACTCGCTGGCCCGTCTCCGTCTGGTGGGAGGTGGGTGGGCGCACAGCCTTTGGACCTGCCTCTGGGGCAGAAGCACCTCCGCCCTGCCCATTGGTTGGCTGAACCTCATAGAATTCGTGGACAGGGCTCCTGGCGGGAGCGTTCCTCTCAGAAGGTTGGGGGCAGACACAGTGTCAGGAAGAACTAGGAACCGCCTCCCAGCAGCTGGGCGCTGAGCCCCAGCCCCACGCCTGGTTCCGCGCGGAGTCTGGACATGCCGCTCGTCCCCGAGTGGACGTCCTGTGCCGAAACCCAGGCTTCTGTGGGGAATGGCCAGGTGGCTCTCACGTGGGCCTGCCCACTTGGAGGCGCGTCGGCCATGAGACTGGCTGGAGGACTGTGGCGACGTGACCATTCCCACCAAGCGTGGCGGGGTTGGCACTGTCGCTCCGCGCTCTGTGTCTGTTGGGCTCACTCAGAGCAGAAAACAAAAGCAGAACTAACTCCCGTGAGGCCATTTATTTCCTTTCCACGTGAGTCACTTACTATTCCCACCAATTCTGCCCACGTGAAAGCCCAGGTTTGGTTTTCTAGCTGGCACACAGGAGGGCGAGAGCCAGTTCCACGGTGAAGTCCTCAGACAGCGATGCGAGATGTTTGCCTCTGCGAATGCGCAGCCGACACTCAGGACGGCCTCTCCCCTAACGGGCGTCTGGGCTCCTGCACTCGGTGTCACGCCGCCGACAAGCCCAGCCGTCTCCGGCAGCACAGAGGTGGGGCCACCCTGGGGGACCGTGGCCTTGCTCTGAGCCGCTCACGAGGTTCTCGATGCTGGCCCTGCGGACTCTCACCTGCGGCACAGCTTTCTGTTTGCAGCTCAGCTCAGCCCTCACTGGATCTCAGCCGTGGTGTCCTGGCTGCCGGGGACACAACCCCCGCCACTGTGGGGAGCGTGTCAGCCCCGGTGCCTCTCGCTGTGGCAGACCCTTGGCCTAGATCCATCTGGACACTCATGTCTGTGCCACAGTCCTCTGCAGGGGCCCAGGTGCTGGACATCACGCAGCCACTCCAGTGCGTCCTGGAGGCTCACACCTGGGGGGCCGTTTGTCCCCGGGCAGCTGGGACCTGGGGCTCCGGGACGATATGGAGACTCTGAGCCCTCGGTCGTTCTCCTGGCACTTCTGGCTGGGACCCAGAGGCTGAGCCGTGTGGGCTGGGCAGCCCTTATTGAATGTACAGTAAATATGTGTACCACGTGGGTTGATATACATTCTCTCCAAAGTGTTAGGAACACTGGGAGCCCAGGACTCACGGGTTGGGTGTGTGACAGCCGTTGGAAGGCATGTTCCTGAGAAAATGCAGCTCCGAGGGCTCAGCCGGAGGCCATGGTCCGGTCCCGTCGGGCACTGTCGGGGCAGGACGGCGTCCTCGCCTCGCACTGTGGTGTGAGACAGGGGAGGGAGCTGGGTGGCGGGCCTGAAGCCATGGTTCCTCCCGGGTTCTGTCTCCCACGCATTTGCCAGGAAATGAGACGGGACACGTGCTGGACAGCATCAGCTCCTGCTCCTGCTCCTCTCAGGACGGACGCCGAGGCAGGCTCAGGGCTGGGGGTCAGGACCTGGAGGGACACAGACACAAAGGCAGCCTCCCTGGACGGAGGCAGACACCTGACAGCGGGCTTCATGCCTGGCCCAGGAGACGGCTTTGTTCTACAGCGGCACATGGTGGCCGCAGTGTTTTGGGGAGGCGATCATTTTTGTCCTTCAGCTTTTGACGGCTGCGGGAGCTGAGGGGCCGCCCTGAGT